>NC_056725.1:132873658-132906254 GCF_019279795.1 Protopterus annectens
TGGTAAATCTACAGAGCTTAAAGTAGACACTGGTTCAAAGTGTAATATTATATCAGCAGACAAATTTGCTAAAGTGAGAACTAATGAACAATTCAATGTGGCCAGAAATGTGAAACTTGTTGCTTACGGAGGTGAAGAAATTTAAACCGAAGGCAAAGTGATGCTTTCATGTTATTTGGCCAATAACTGTTAGAACTTGTTATTTATTCTATGTATTCTGAAGGCCGGTGATGTCTTTATTGGGTCTCAAAGACATCCTGAGTATGAATCTGCTTTCTTTTACCAAAGAAGTTCATCACATAAGTGCATCTCCAAATTCCAATTTTTCAGAAGCCATTTTCTCAGAGGATGCTGATGTTTTCGATGACAAGTTGGGCAAACTTTCAGTTGTATATTCTATGAAGTTAGACCCAGAGGTCACTCCAGGGATCAGACCGGCAAGAGAAGTTCTGATAGTTATGCAGAATAAAGCCAAGGCTCAACTGGATGAAATGGTGCTGCAAGCTGTGATTTGTTCAGTTACAGAACCAACTGAATGGGTGTCGTCTATGGTCGCAGCTTACAAAAAAGGCTCAGATGAAATCAGAATATGTATTGACCCAAGAGATTTGAACAAGAGATTGAAGAGACTGCATCATCCAATGTGCACAGTCAAAGACGTCGCAGCTCTAATACCGATTGCCACTGTTTTTCTGTCTTTGATGCAAAATGTTCATTTTGGCAAGTGATGTTTGATCGCAAATCCTCATTACTAACCACTTTTGGTACTCCATTTGGCAGATACAGATTCCTAAGGATGCCATTTGGAATAATTTCTGCAAGTGAAGTCTTCCACTATGCAATGGAAGAAATTTTTTCAGGTTATCCTGTGCCATAATAGTAGATGATTTATTGGTTGGAGACGATGGTGAAGCAGAGTATGACAGAAACCTAAAGAGAGTTCTAGACAGAGCGCATTAAGTAAATTTAAATCTCAATCTTCTGAAGTGTAAAGTCAGGCTACCAGAAGTTACATTTGTGGTTCATTTGTTTACCAGTACTGGTTTGAGACCAAAACTGACCAAACAAGCAGCTATCCTTGAGATGTCAACACTAGACAATGTTCAAGCTCTACAACATTTCCTAGGCATGGTCAACTATTTAGGCAAGTTTATACCAGACTTCAGTGAGTTGGCAGCACCTTTAAGAGAGATAACATGCAAAAATTTTGTATGGTCATGGCTGGACCACCACCAGAAGGCATTTGAAAACCTCAAGCAGAAAATTTCCACCCCACCTACATTATGATACTATGATGTGAACAAACCAGTCACTCTTTCCTGTGATGCTTCAAAATTTGGTCTAGGCACAGTTATACTTCAGGAGGGCAGACCAGTAATTTGTATCTAGAACACTTACGCAAACTGACATGCAGTATGCTCAAACTGAGAAAATACTTTTGGCAATAGTATTTGCATGTTCCAAGTTTCATGATTATATTTATGGTCGAGCTATTCAGATTGAAACTGACCACTGACTTCTAGTTATTATTCTAAAAAGCTTATGCATTCCTGTTAAGAGAAAAGTTTTAAAAACATACTGTTATTTGTCTTTTTCCTCTTCTTGCAAAGTGAACATGTTATTTGTTGGGATATGCCTATCAAAGATGGGCCTCATCTGTGAACAAAATGCAGCATTGCTTATAAACCTGAATAATAACTGTTTTCTGCTTTTCAGAATAAAGAGACTTGGTTATAGCTTAGTGAAGCCTGGGATAAGGACGCACGGCCGAGTAAGAGTTAATTTACTGAAGCAGGCTGTGTGTCCTGGAAAATTTGAGCTACCATTGTTGAACTGAACATTCTGTACTTCTTGAACATTCTGTACTAACTGTTGGTTTGAGGTGATTTGTGATAAACATGTTTACCACAGGTGTTTTCCATAGCCAACTGTCAACGGTCAGAAATGTAACAAAAAGTTGTTTTGCTTGCAGTATAAAAGTTGATGTCAGTAAACAAGTTGACCAGAGGAGGAGATCATCTTGGCCAACATGCTGTGTAATCTGGTTAGCTGCTAATAAAGAAGTTTTTCATCACCTGAGGCAGATGTGACTCGTTTGAATTTTTCTTCTGACATTTTGGTCCTTCGGACCGGAAACCTCTACGAAGATACGGATCAGACCGACAGAGAGACCGAAAAACCTGTGCAGGTGAGGGTTTCTCATCTTAAGATTCCCTCGACTGAAAGCCCTCCGACTGATTTGTCATTGAGAGGAGGCCGGCCGCTCTCTGATCCCTATCTGAGGGACGGTTTCTGAACCAAAAGGGGAAACGGAGTCTCATCTGGTTCAGGTAGGATGAAAACTAAATTTTCTTTTAATTTAATTTAACCTTGTCGACAAGGGTTTTATTTTTAGTTAAGGGTGGGTAGGATTACTTGTTAAGATTATTTTGTTAGGATCACCCATTAAGATAGCCCCATTTTATAATAAGCCCTGTAAAATAACTTTGATACAGTCCTAAAATAAGAAATCTAGGGGAAACATGGGTTCGAGTTGCTGCAAGTGTGAGAGTGATGTCTGTTTAAATGTTGATGCTAAGTATATGAAAGGTTTAAACAAAAATAATGTTAAATTTTTGAAAAAGTGGAAGTTGAAATATGATTTTGATGGTACACTGAATAAGAATGCCTGTGCAAAATTGGTTAGAGATTTGAAAAGAGATGCAGGAACTAGAACTAAAAAGCAAAGACAATTGGGATTTCCCCAAGCACAAAAATGGTTAGAAGAAGCAAATAAACGAGCTATAAAAGAAAAACAGTGCCAGGAAAAAAAAATCAAAAGGGATCACTGGTGCCAAGTGGAAAAGTAGCTTTATTTTTAGATAAGGAGGATGAGCATACAGTTTGTGCGGTACAAAGGCAGGCAACTGCCCCACCGTATGGGGAAATTGCTGCTGCCATACCGGCAGAACCTCCTCAATATCAGTCTGAAGATGTGGGATCTGTACAGCAGGGTGGGTTATTGGCTGCTCAAGGAAATGTTGTGACCCCTCCAATTTACCCACAAATTCCCGTAGTACCCAAGGTTGCTTTGCAACAGGTAGACCAACCTATGCAGTTAAGGTCAGGACCAGCAGGGCAAGGACGTTGGGCCATTAAACTTTCTGACTACTCAGAAGCTCTTCCCTTAATACAAGTTGCAAACCCACAAGCAGGGGATGTTGGACAAGAGCCAACTATTTTAGTTTATCGTCCCTGGGCTAGAGAGGATATAAAACGAGCTACAGATGGTATTCCTCATCCCAAGGTTAATTTTCAAAAGTTTTCTGAGGACATAGTTGGTATGCATTTAAGTTATCATCTAAATGGTTTAGAAGTAGAACAAGTAGTGCGACAAATCCTGGGTCCAGATTGGCACTTAGTTTGTGGTACTTGGACATGTAAGGCAGATGACGGCACTACATTAAAGCATAATTCTGGGGTGTTAGACACGAGTCACTGATCTGTTAAAGAGAATTTCTGATAAGTGGCGTCCAAGAGCAGATTGGACAGTAATAAATCAGTGCATCCAAAATGATGATGAATCTGTAGATCACTATATTGTAAGATTGACAGAAGTGTTCAATAACCATTGTGGAATGATGATTCCGCAGGATCAGACCAATGATAGTCCGTATGAACAGCAATTGAAAAATGCTTTTCTTAAGGGTTGTAGGGCTCCGATAAGTAGTTTTATAACTAAGCATATGGTAGATCATAGAACATGTAGACTGCAACCTTTGTTTGAATATGCACGGCATGCTGAGCGACATTTCAATTTAAAAAAGAAAAAGAAAGTACAAGTGTTAGCAGTAGGGGATGATGGTGGTATATTCTTGGTACAGGACCAAAGGGGGCAAGGGCGCCATGGTGGCGTAAAAAACGTGGGGGCCCGAAATGGGACACGTTAAATAAACCGGGTGGACATTCAGAGGAATATGAGGGGAGGTTAAAACGTGGAGAATGTTTTAAGTGCGGTAGACGTGGGCACTTCGCTGCCGACTGTGAAGAGTGGCAACATCCCCCACAGCTTACGAACAAGGGCTCCGCATGACTATATGATAGTAAAGGAAGGCGCCAAATTCATTATTGTGATTATTGTAGAGAAGAAGAAAGTGAGAATGATTGTGATGATGATGAGGCAGACACTCTCTGCGATGAATGTCAGAACACTCAGAAGGAAGGGCGGGATTGTGACTGTGAAGTCATAAACCTGGCAAATTTGGGTATTGCTATGCATCTAGATCAAAACCCATGATAGAGTTTTTGGTTGAGGGACAGAAAGTGGAGTTTTTATGTGATTCAGGTGCATCGCGTACACTTTTGGGTCCAGCAGTTCTGCCTCCGAACTGCGAAACAGATGAGTTTGTCCTTGTGAAAGCGGCAAACGGGAAAATCTATAAGGAACCACTGTCTCATCCTCTATTGTTCACAGATCCGCAAACAAACCAAACTGTTAGGTGTAGGGTAATTATATCGAAAGTTTGTCCAGTTAATTTGCTGGGAAGAGATTTGATGCATTTGTTTGGAATAGCGGCAATTCCCACACCTAAAGGCATTGAGGCGAAAAGGTTAGCGGATGGCTTGGTGGTACAGGGAGTACAAGACTTGTTTTACTGGTATAGCCAGGACTTGATTTCAAATGGGCCGGGGAGGGTTGATACAGATTTGATCAACCTAGCTTTAAGTAAATCTAGGAGCGGGTCACCGCAGGTTGCGGCGCACTTACATTGTACAATGTTCTACAGAAAGGCCCCTGGTCCGGATAAAGAATTTGAAAAAGAATTCTTTAAGCACAAACGTGCAAGGATAATTTTGAATGATATGTTTTGGGATACGCAAGGTAATACAGTAGTGACCTGTACTTTGACCAAGGAAATGAGTTCTTTATATCGCTCAGGTTATAGCCCACATATTTCAATTACTAAAGCGGTGGGGACACATTGGGTAGATTTGGCGAAAAAGGTAACGAATTGGGACACAATGTCCGAAAGTCAATTGAAGGATCAACAGATCCAGGTACAAAGATTAAATTGGGTGACTTGGGCACAACCAAGTGTGCACCTCAGGGATGACAAAACAGAAATGGCATGACAAATCCTCCTAACTCAAGAGGAAGATAGTGCGTTAAGTGCCTTACCTGTAGATTTATGGTCAAAAGGTAAAGGGGATGTAGGACTGATGAAAACAGCAGGTGAAGTTTGTATAACTCCAAAGTCAGGTTTTAGACCTCGTAAGCACCAATACCGCTAAGTAAACAAGCAGAGGAAGGAATTAAGCCAGTTATTGAGCAGCTAAAACAGGTAGGAATTCTTGTTGAATGCCCAGATTCACCCTGCAATACTCCGTTGTTTCCTGTAAAGAAACCGGATGGGTCATGGAGGTTGGTTCAGGATTTACAAGCAGTTAATTCAGCTGTGATCCCAAGAGCACCGGTGGTCCCTGACCCCTATACATTACTTAATGATTTACTACCTCAGCACAGATATTTTTCTGTCATAGATATAAGCAATGCTTTTTCTCCATACCACTACATAAGGAGAGTAGATTTTGGTTTGCATTCACTTATCAAGGTAAAAGATACACCTACACCAGATTGCCACAGGGTTATTGTGAGAGTCCGACAATATTCGCACAAGAAATGGCTGCGAATTTAGCTCAGTTTGTTCCCCCAGAGGGAAGCCAGGTTCTGTTGTATGTAGATGATATTTTGTTGGCCTCACCCACGCAGGAAAGTTGTAGAAGAGATACCCTTGCCCTTCTTAGTTTTTTAGCTGAGCAAGGACATAAGGTAAATAAAGAAAAGTTACAATTGTGGAAAGCACAAGTAAAGTACTTGGGTTATTTAATTTCAGGCAGGTAGACAATTGGAGAACAAAAGAAAACAAGCAATTCTTGAGGCACCTATGCCCACAACTAAGCGGGAGATGATGTCCTTTTTAGGTGTGACTAATTTTTGTAGAAGTTGGATCCCTAACTATGCTGAGGAAGTAGGGCCATTGACCGCACTAATCTATGACACTCCCATGGCAGCTAAGAATGATATACAGTGGACAAATAAGGCAATACAGGCATTTAATAGAATTAGGCAATTGATAGCAGGATCCTCTGTTTTTGGTTTTCCGAACTAGTCTAAGCCGTTTATACAAATGGTTGATTGTAAGGGAGGATATATGACTTTGGTTCTGGTACAAGTACATGGGGATAAACAGAGACCGATAGCTTTCTACTCCTCCAGATTAGATCCTGTTGCAAGGGCATTGCCGCATTGTGTTCAAGCTGTAGTGGCAGCCGCCATGGCAGTACAAGCCTCAGCATCATTAGTTTTGTTTCACCCATTACAACTGCGGGTTCCACATTCAGTAGCTACTATACTTTTGCAAGATAAGATAACTTTTTATCTCCTAGTCGACATTTGTCATGTATGACAGTGCTGCTGACACAGCCTCATATGACCATAGAAAGATGTACTACTCTTAATCCGGCAACACTTTTGCCGACTCCAGAAGAAGGTACTCCACACGTTTGTTTAGAGAGCATTCATGACAAAGTGCTTCCCCGACCAGATTTAACGGATATTCCGTTGGTAGATTCTGATCTCGTTTTGTTTGTAGACGGATCAGCAAAGAAGGACACTGTAGGAAAAACACTAGTAGGGTATGCAGTCACCACAGAAACTGAAGTTTTGGAGGCAAAAAGATTGTCAAACATTTATTCTGCACAAGCAGCTGAGTTGGTGGCTTTGACTCGAGCTTGTACCTTAGGGGAGGGTAAAAAAGTGACAATTTATACAGATAGTCAATATGCTTTCTCCACTGTACATGTTTTCGCTCAACAATGGAAGAATAGGGGAATGGTTACTGCGACAGGCAAACCAATAAATCACAGAGATTTAATTTTACAGTTGTTAGATGCAGTGCAACTACCACTTCAGATAGCGATATGTAAATGTTCCGCACATACCAACAGAAAAGATCCTGTCTCCAGGGGAAATGCCCTTGCTGATATGGCTGCAAAAAAGGCAGCTCAAGAAAATGATTTGCTTTTACATGACAATGATTTAGAGCCCGGACACCTCTTAGACTTAGAGACACTAAAAGTAATGCAAACATTGACAACACAGAAGGAAAAATGTTGTTGGGTAAAATATGGTATCACTCAACAGGATGGGTTGTATAGGGCATCAGATGGCAAAATGGTATTACCCTCAAACCTTTTTAGGTATGCGGCATTGGTTAGCCATGGACCTGCCCATGTAGGAGTACAGACGATGATTCAAATAGTGTCTAAGGTGTTTTGGTGTAAGGGTTTTCAACTTATGCAAAGCAATTCTGTTTATCTTGTTTATTATGTGCAAAGTATCCTGCTCAGGGGAGTTAAAAGTCTCAGCAGGCATTCCCTACCCCTCCATATCCATTCCACACACTCTGTATGGACTTTATTGAATTGACACCCTCAGAGGGAAAAAGGTTCTGTTTAGTCATTATTGATGCTTTTTCTAAATGGGTAGAAGCTTTTCCAGTAAAGCACCCGAATGCACAAACAGTAGCAAAGCTTTTGACTACAGAAATAATTCCCCGATTTGGTTTACCAAGACGCATTTACAGTGATAATGGGTCTCATTTTGTTAACCAGATTGTTCAGAAGTTGGGTCAAGTGTTTCAAATTGATCTTAAATATCATTGTGCTTACCATCCCCAGTCAGCTGGACTGGTGGAAAGACACAACGGTGTCTTGAAGAGTAAGCTCCGCAAACTGATGGCAGAAACACATAGATCATGGACTGCGTGCCTTCCTTTGGCACTCCTGTATATGCGAATCTCACCTTCCTACAAAGGACTTACACCATTTGAACTTTTGTTTGGGAGACCATATTACGTCCCGCAGTGGCAAGGATTGTTGCCAGCGGAACATGAGGGGGTGAGGATCTAGCGGATTATATGAAGAAGCTGCTAAATGTCAAATCTCTTGTAACCAATGACTCCTTTGCAGATTCCAGAAATGAAACCTTGTTAAGCGTGGCACCTGGGGACTGGGTGTGGATCCGAATTGTGAAGAGAAAGAATTGGTCATCCCCCAGGTGGGAAGGCCCATACCAAGTACTTATCTCGACACCTACGGCTGTAAAGATCGCTGAGAGGACTTTGTGGATTCATATCACCCACTGTAAAAAAACTCAAGACTTTTCCTTCTGCCATTGATATTGGTCAAACTCCACCGGACCTCTGAGCGCAAAGTCTGGCTACAAAGGGGATTAGCCCAATAGGGGTTAGTTCGTCTCAAACCCAGTGAAGAAACCAACGGCGCGAGGTAGTCCTTAGGGAGGATGGCCATGTTCAACTGGTACTTGAACTGTCACATGATGATGATTTTGGTGGCAAAAGTAAATATGTCCATACGAGAAGGAACAGTTGCAAGAGAAAAAGGAATGGTGGTGCTGCAAGCGCAAACAGGTGTTACTACTGTGTTTAAGGTGAAACTTTGTGAAGGAATTTTGGACTGTTCTAAATGGAACAATGATAATTTCTTGACTCGTGCAAAATACTTGTGCAATAGAGACTGTACGTCCTGGTCAAATGTTTGGTGGTCAACAGATGTGAATGGATGGGAAACAAGTGGTGCAGTGATACCAGAGAAAGATAAAAGCAGGCAACAAAGAATAAAAATTGCGCATTTCCAAGGTACCAAAGTAATTACTATAACCATTGTGTCACCACAAGAAAGTGATTCAGGAGTTTATGGAATCGGAGTGTCTCTTCCAATTGGAACTGATCCTTTGGGGACCCTCCAACTTAAAGTACAAAGCCTTAATGCTACAAGTAAAGCAGATTTTGCCTTCACAGAAGAAGAACAATTGTTACTCGAGACTGGATTCGTACACCATAATGAATGGTTATCTTGGGTTAGATATAGTACCCGAGAAGCACATCGTGAGAACTGTATTTCTTGTGCTGAAGGTAAACAGCAACTAGCGACAGTCCCATTGATGCAAGATGATGAAGGTAACCTAACGTGTCTGTTAAAATTATTCTTCAACAAAACTGAAGATAAATGCAAAAATGAAACTCAGCATTTTCCAGTCATAAGCAAAGTTGAGAAACCGCCTGCAGCGATTTCCTATCCAGGTTCGTATATGTGCATTTCCAGAGATGGCACAGGGAAGAATTATGGCAATATGGGACAGAACTATTGCAATGTTACTGTGAATGGCAATGAGAATCCATTTCTGGAGAACCAAACTCATAGTTTAGCAGACGTATGGTGGTTATGTGGAGACAACAAACTCAGATCAAGGCTTACGATTCCCTGGAAGGGAACTTGTGCACTTGTAAAGTTAATTCTGCCATTCTACATTTTCCCAGTTCCAGCAAGCAATTTTGTAAGAGAACCTGAAATAAAGCCGAAGTGGTTGAGTAGGAGAAAAAGAGAGGCACCAAAGCAATCCTTCGATAACGGTGTCTACATCGATAGCATTGGCGTACCAAGAGGCGTACCTGATGAATACAAAGCAATAAACCAAATAGCAGCTGGTTTTACATCCATCTTTGTCTGGATTCAACCTAATAAGAATGTGGACTGGATCAACTACATTTACTATAACCAGCAGCGTTTTGTGAACTATACCAAAGATGCATTGAAAGGAATTGCTGAACAACTGGAGGCCACTTCGCAGGTGGCATGGCAGAATCGAATTGCGTTGGATATGCTCCTGGCCAAAGAAGGAGGAGTTTGCAGGATGTTTGGGACTTTCTGTTGTACATATATTCCAAACAACACTGCGCCTGATGGAAGTATCACTCGAGCTTTGAAAGGTTTGGAAATGTTATCCGAAGAATTGGCAGAGAACTCTGGGGTAAGTAATCCCTTTACAGACTTTCTACAAGCGTGGTTTGGAAAATGGAGTCATCTCATCAGCAGTTTCCTGGTGTCCGTTGGAGTCGCTGTGGCTATCGTGGTGGTATGTGGTTGCTGTTGTATACCCTGTATCAGAGGTCTTCTACAAAGACTGGTTGATACTGCTGTTATGAAGACGATGTACCAGCAATTGCAACAGACTGGTGAAAGTGAATACATTGAAATGTGACTTTTGCAAATGTTTTTGAAGTTTAAAAGTTTGTCTTGCCAATGAAGTAATGTATGCAAAGAAAAACTTAGTTTTACCATATATTGCTGAAATAAAAGACAAATAAAAAGTGTTTTCAGGGGGGAAATGTTAAGAGAAAAGTTTTAAAACATACTGTTATTTGTCTTTTTCCTCTTCTTGCAAAGTGAACATGTTATTTGTTGGGATATGCCTATCAAAGATGGGCCTCATCTGTGAACAAAATGCAGCATTGCTTATGAACCTGAATAATAACTGTTTTCTGCATTTCAGAATAAAGAGATTTGGTTATAGCTCAGTGAAGCCTGGGATAAGGACGCACGGCCGAGTAAGAGTTAATTTACTGAAGCAGGCTGTGTGTCCTGGAAAATTTGAGCTACCATTGTTGAACTGAACATTCTGTACTTCTTGAACATTCTGTACTAACTGTTGGTTTGAGGTGATTTGTGATAAACATGTTTACCACAGGTGTTTTCCATAGCCAACTGTCAACGGTCAGAAATGTAACAAAAAGTTGTTTTGCTTGCAGTATAAAAGTTGATGTCAGTAAACAAGTTGACCAGAGGAGATCATCTTGGCCAACATGCTGTGTAATCTGGTTAGCTGCTAATAAAGAAGTTTTTCATCACCTGAGGCAGATGTGACTCATCTGAATTTTTCTTCTGACATTCCACTCCAGAAAAAGATTACAAAGAATGATGCTCAAATTACAAAAAGTACAATTTCAAAATGGTTTATACAAAAGGCAAACTACTATCTTGCTGATAACTTATCCAGATCACCCAGCAATACGACAGAACAACTTGACACAGAGAATTTTGACTTTGACATGACCGCAGTGCGTAATTTTTCTACCACTAGGCTTGAAGAGTTAAGAGATCAAACAAAGAGTGATCTTATTTCGCAAAAGCTCAATCACTACATTACTGTTGGATGGCTGTCAAAGCAATCTAGTTTACCACCTGAAGTGCAAACCTACTTTCCTTACAGAGATGAAATGTTGACGGAAGATGGCATTATTTTCAAAGGTCCTAAAATTGTTGCTGCTTCCTTACAACAAGAATATGTCCAGATTTTGCATAGTGGTCACCCAGGTACCACATTCACTAAGAGAAGACTGAGAGAATTAGTCTTTTGGCCTTCATTACTGCGAGACATTGATAAAGTACTGTCTTCTTGTTTGGTATGCAATAGTACTAGACAGCATTTGCAAACACAACCACTTCAGCTAAGTCAAGACCCCGAACTACCTTGGTCAGCAGTAGCCACCAATATCTTCGAGTGGAACAATCAGCACTACTTGGTATTGGTAGACTGTTATTTGAATTCATAGGTTGGTACTAGGCTATCAGCCCTAGGGCCTATACAAGCCTAGCCATAACAATTCCCTGGCTATTTCTTCCCACAGTATTTACTTCCATGGGCCCCTGTCTAGCAGGGCGACTGACGTGATCCCTGGAGTGAATTTCCTATCTCCCATCCAATCGTCAAGGTCCCTTTTGAAGAGGGCCAAAGAGGCGCACTGCTTGACATGTACAGGCAGTCTATTCCAGAGTCTGAGGAGTGTCTGGGTCAGGAACCTATCCCACCAGCATGTTTTGTTCATTGTGATGACAAGGTTTAGATCTCTGGAGCATGTGGCTCTGAGGGATTGGGATTTCTTTAAGTGGAGCATGTCCAACAGCTCTGGGTCCGACATGGCCTTGTATGTTAAGCAGAGGTTGCCTCTGAGTAGACGATATATGACAGAGTATAGCTGGAGTTTTTTTAGATGGTCAGCATAGGGCATCTACTTTAGGCCTGTGATTCTTTTAGTGAGGTATTTCTGCGGCCTTTCCAGTTGTTGCAGATGTCTTGAGAGGTACATACCAAACCGGGCGTTGTATTCTATAATAGGTCTAATGAGGGTTGAGTACAGTGGGACAATGACCTCCTTTTTTTGATGAAAAGCCCTGAATGATGAGGTGTGCCACATAGAAGGATTTCCTGACTGTTGTGTGTTGTGGCGATGTGGTTATCGAAGGTGAGACCACTGTCGACCTGTGTCCCTAAGTCTCTTATCACACTTTCGGTGTTTAGTGTACTGCCACCTACGTGGTAAGTTTAAGATTGACTTACTACCTAACCTAACATCCACTACTGTTATTACTAAGTTGAAATGTAACTTCTCAGTCCATGGTAGTCCACACAAAGTTATCTCTGACAATGGTACTCAATTCACTAGTCGTTTCAGAACTTTGCAAGAGAATGGGACTTTGTACATATTATTAGCAGTTCTGAATACCCACAATCAAATGGTCTGGCAGCTGAATGTGCAGTGCAGATTGCAAAGCAGTTACTTGAAAGGTCAAAGCATGACAATACCAATGTCTATTTGAATTTACTTAATCTCAGAAACATACCCCATGACTATATTCTCGGCTCACCTGCTCAAAGACTTCTTTCCAGGCAAACCAGAACGACGCTACCTATTAATTCCAGTTTACTGAGGCCTAAAGCTAAGAACTACAGAACCATAAAGGCTCAACTATTCAGGAAGCGTTTGATCCAGAAGTCTAGTTATGACAAATTGAGCAGATTTCTTCGTCTGTTGAGGGAAGGAGAAGCAGTGACAATACAAACGGCGAAAGGTTTCGACCAGATTCATCAGGTTACAGGTATATATGTCGAGCCAAGATCCTACTTGGTAGAATCTGACTGTATGGAGTACAGGAGAAATCGCATTTACTTTCTGTACCAGAATCATCATCACAGCACTGTTTTAATGACAAAGACTCTAAATCTCAGAGTATACCAAATGTTGTTTCCATTCCAGAGAATGTTCCTATCTCTGATTCCATTCCTGAAGATGTTTCAGAGAAAAAGACTGAACATTTTACAGAGACAGCTCCAGTTGTTAAGTCCAACTCCTAGTTTTATGTCACACGACATGGACGAGTATCCAAGCCCAGTGTGAAATATGCAGTAACATGGACTTAACTGTGTATATATGTATCTTATTTTGTATAAATGCATGACAGAGAATTGTGTGTGATATCTGCATGCGAAATAGATTCATAACATTACATGATTTATTTTTCAAGAGGGAGGATGTAGGTCAGAGTGCACGTGCTGTGTGTTGTGTCTTTAAGAAGCATGTGAAAGATGTAACACGCATGTGTAAATGTCAAGCACATGTCATTCCTAGTGCCATTTTGGGAGTGCAGCCAGAGAGTAAGCATGTATGACTACAGTAGTTAAGTTTGTATGTAAGTTACTTAAATTAGTCAGTAAACTTCTATCGTGATGTGTTTGTATAAAATAAAGCTCTTTGAACCGAACCCAAAAAGACTCCTCTATTGCATCCAAAGTAGGAGAGCGGCACCTACCATAACAGTAAATGTCCTTCCCTTCACTGTTGTAGTATTCCTTACTAAAGGAATCCCCTGCAGTATACCAAAGCCTTAGGATTTTTAGAAGAACATCTTACATCACTCATATGCTCCCCACTCATGATGTAGGGCATAAAGGTGACGTACGGATGTACCTCCCTCAGAACTGAAAAGCCCCAGAAGAAATTAACAGTCCAAGGAGAAAAAAGAAGGCACATGTGCATCCAGAAGGAACAAAAAGGTAAAGGAGCAGAGAGAAAAGGGGGGAGGACAGACAGAGCAAACACTGCAACAGTGAAGGGAAGGACTTCTACTGTTATGGTAAGCTTTTACACAACTGTACTATGTCCTTCCATATCACTGTTGCAGTATTCCTTAATAAAGGCAGAGTACAAAAGTTCAAGATGAAAGTTGAGAGGAGGAAAGCCCAGCAAAGCCTTCAAGAAAGCCATGCTGGATCGCCCTGGCAAATCCCATACAAGCCCTGAAAACCACATCCAGCTTGTAATGTTTAGTAAAGGTATGGACAGAAGTCCAAGTAGCAGCCTCCAGAATGGAATTGGTATCCAAACTCTTGAAAAGAAACACCAGAGGAAGCCACACCCTGGTAAAATGAGTGTTTAGAGAAGTAGAAAGGCTTTTCCCATGAAAGGAGTAACAAAAGGGAAATGCCCTTAGAAATCCAAGAATAAATGGTTTGCTTAGAAACAGACAAACCTAGAGACATAGGATGAAAAGAAACAAAAATTTGCTCAGACTCGCAAACAGCTTTAGTCTTATCCAAATAACATCTGAGCTGCCTATGTAAACCCACGGTATGAAGAACCTTCTCACTAGCAGACTGCAAAGAAGGGAAAAAAGTGGGCAAATTAATAGACTGATTAAAAGACAATTCATTAACCTCCTTAGGCATGAAAGAAGGATTAGTATGAAGAGACATCCTGTCCCTATGAAAAACTAAAAAGGAAGGGACAGCCATAAGGGCCTGAAACTCAGAAACCTTTCTAGCTGAAGTAAGGGCCAAAAGAAGAACAGTATTCCAAGTATAATGCTGCAAGGAAGCTGAAGCTGCAGGCTCAAAATGAGGCTGAGTCAATTTTTCAAAACAAAATTAAGGTGCCAGAAGGGAGGAATAGGCTTGCTGGGAGGCCTAATATGAAAGATGCCTTTAAGAAATTGTATGACCTCAAACCTAGAAGTGAAATAAGGAGTCAAAGACAGACAAGCAGAAATAGCTGAAAGATGAGCTTTAACTGAAGAGTATGCCAACCCAGCATTGGGCAATTCACACAAATAAGAGACAGCCAATGGAACTTCCACAGAAAGTTGATCTTGGTTACGAGCATGACACACCAGACAGAAAATCTTTTCCATTTGGACAAATGAGATTTCCTGGTAGTGGGCTTCCTGTCCTCTTGCAAAACCCGAAGCACATCCTCAGAAAAAAAGCTGCCTAAAAGGGATCAAAATCCTATCACCCACAGTGTCAGATGAAGAGTGGACAAGTGAGGATGGATAGGAGACCCCGTGTCTTGTGTGAGTAGTTCCACCCTGTGAGGTAACTTATGGTGATTGCCCTTGGCTAGGTGCAGAAGAAGAGGGAACCAATTCTGTCTGGGCCAAAAGGGAGTCACCAACAAGATTTTGGAAGAGTCCTGTTCTATCATGAACAGGACTGTCAGTATGAGAGGAAGGGGAGAGAAGGCATACTGAAACATCCCCTTCCAAGAAAAAGAAAGGGCATCCACCTTCCCTGCCAGGGGACATGAGACTCTGGTGCAAAAAAGAGGAAGTTGTCTGTTCAGAGGGGAGGCAAAAAGATCTACCTGAACAGTACCCCACTAGTGGAGAATTTCCAGAAACACATCTATTCACTCATGAGACTGTGTTATGGACCTGTTCAGAGAGTCTGCCACAAGGTTCTGTTCTGAAGGAATATAAACAGCCTGAAGAGGCACCTGATACTGGATAGCCAGATCCCAACCTTGAACAGCTATTCTGCATAGGTGGTAAAACAGTGTCCCCCCTTGCTTGTTGATGGAAGGAACAGGGTATGGAATGCCTAAAAAACAAAAAGGAAAGCTTTCACCTCTTTGATGTTGATAATGGCCCACCCTCTGATGAAGGGACCAAAGACCCTGAACTTTTAGACAGCAGAAGGAAGCCCCCACCCCACATCCGAGGCATCTGAAAAAAGTTCTTGAAAGGGGACATGGGACTGAAAAGGAAGTTCTGGTTTGAGAGATAGGTGATTAATCCACCACTGAAGCTCTAGCTTGAGGCATGATAGAAAAACTAGAAATTCTAAAAGATGAGAATGTTGAAGCCATACTGACTTTAGGAACCACTGCATCTTTCTCATATGGAGCCTGGCTAGAGGAAGCATAAGAATGGTGGAAGCCATGTACCCCAGAACCTTTAAAAAAGTACAGTTTTGTACCTACCATAAATGTAGATGTTCGAGTGTTCACACTGCTGCAGTCATCACACTTGGGTTATCCTGCATCAGACGATCCCGCAGTCGGCCAGAGTTCCAAAGTCTTGGTCCAGCGTCAGTTGCTGTCGCTTCTTCCCTGACGTCAGTGCACCAGGGGTATATAAGATCCGAAATGAAACACAAAGTTCGAACAACCGAACCGAACTTTAAAACCACTGTAAACACTAAAATGAGCGACTGTTGAAAAAAGAAAGATGCTGCTAAGCCAAGTGGATTTAAGCGCTTTCTTTCACTTTATTTGTCAACGTGAACTTCCTCAGAAAACAAGGATGCCTCCCAACATCCTGGTTTTAAAGAAATGTACAGGAAATGATGTAAATCCCAATAACAATGTTGACATTTTTTTAAAAAATGTTGTTTAAAAAACAATTATACAACCACACTTCTTGGAAAAAATTGTTATATATGTTTTGAATACATACTTAAATGTGTTATACATCTTTGTTTGAAACCATGACACCTTAATTTAAAACTGAATTCAGTCATCTAATGTTAAAACTTTAAAAAATTATTTCCTTTACTGACTCGTATCTATAATTGAAATATAGACCATTTGTAAGTGAAAACTACACTTTTTGTTATTTCTAGTGTACACAACCATAATTGACTATTACATACTTGGAACCGTTGTTATTAACACCATCTAAACCCTAAGAATTGTAGTCAAATGGCCATTCCTACAACAATGACCAAATACAGTACAAAAATCACATCATACCTTCATGGTGGATCGATAATTCACTGGTGACATCTGTTTGCTAACATAAGTATAACTTGTTGAACCCAATCACAATTGGGCTTTTGAAATATCACCAAAACACATTGATGTTTGTATTTGCTACACTCAGTGGACATAAACTTTCTTATGAATAGAAGAAACAACCTACGCAATTACACAGACGTAGGCTTAGATTATATCTGAATATTGAAAAATTGTCTGCCACTCCACATCATTAAAACAGATTCCTTACATGAGACCTGTAAAGAAGTATAATGATTTGTGACAATAATATCATTCTGTGTGTATACTTGTATTTGTATATACACACATACACACTTATACTACCATGTATGTGTGTACCCATGTGACCATACCTATGTATTTACACTGACGAGAATCATGTGTAACCTATAAAGACTCTCTTTGGCAAAGGCGTCACGGATCGAGCCACTCGGGCTGAAGAGCTAGAGGAAGGCAAGATGTCTGAGCGAGATTTAATTAAGACTATCACGGAGATAGTTTTGGGCCATCTGAAGAACAAATCTTCAACTGATACCAGGGATCCAATTGGAACTATAAACGTTGGTGGAACCTTGGGTTTGAGTTCAGCAGTTACCAAAATTGGCGATTCCACCGGCCAGTTCGTTGGGTCTAATCAAACTGAATCGGAAATATGTACGGATGTGACGGAGCTAGCTGGCGATGTTTTGGGGTTAGTCACCAGTGAACAAGCTAACCCGTTCACAGAGATAAAGTGTCCAACTTCGGTGTCCACTTCCACATCAGTAAGTACTTTCAATAACAATACAATACAAAGTTGTAAAAAGTCTATTTTTGAACTTGAAAGACTGGTTTCAAGACACACCATACTACGTCTTGAGATCCAATATTTAGGTGAATGTATTTCACGTGGGGTGGTACCGAAAGGTCTCAGGACTGCCAAATTTCCAAACTGTGTCAGTCCTGGAGACGACCTTTGTTTAGCGATAACCAAACTTTATAATGAAGCTGGCATCTCAATGATGCGTATACTAGTATCACACTATGAAAAAGAGACTAAGGACTTAATGGATAAGATCAGGACTGTAGACTGTGAAATTAAAAATCACAGTAATTTTCCACAACTGACATCCTTGTACAATGGTATCGAGGCTAAGACCAACAGGCTTCGAGCTACCATTGTAACAAGGAAACAAAACAAATTACGAAGAGATTTATTGGCCTATGAATTAAAGGAGGCCTATATCAGTTCTTATAATGACGACAAGGGAACTGTTAATAATTCTAACAGAGAGACAGTAACTGTTAACAGTACAGTAACTAAAGACCTAGTGACAAATAATAATGAAGGTGTATCTACAAGTATCATGAATACAGACATTTCATCTGAAACTGGGAAAAATATAACTAAAAACAAAAATGCAAACACTGAAAGACTGGGTACAAATAACAACGAGGTTCAAGTCAATAACGAAGTGTTTGCTTCGACCAGTTTTGCTGAGGTGGTAAATTCTACAAACAATAATAGTAGGGGTGTCCCTTTTCACCAACTCAGGACACAACCAAAGAGGACTACGAAGTGGTTCAACACCACTCAGTACCAAGCAAAAGCAAAAGGGAAAAACAAAAAGAAGTGGTGAATGTACCACCTCAGGTTAATGATTTCTGTATCAGTGTGGTTAACTTGAGTGATTACACTTTGACTGAAGCTCATATAAATGTCTTAAAGAAAGGCTGTAATTTCATTCCAGCTAATAAGATCAAGATAGGAAGTCTGTTGGTGGACTTCAGACTATACATGCGTAAATTAAATCTAAAGTACATTTTACATGATGTTGCTGTCAATAATTCAGAAAATGATAACAAGTTAAAGAGACCTAGCACCTTCAATCCTGCCCTGGTAAATACGTTACAGGTTTTCCAAAAAACTTGTGAAAGGGAGTTTAGAAAGATGGGTAACAATGACACTGTAGACAATCTAAGTCATTCAGAACGTGAAGCTCTGTATAGTCTATCTTCAGCCTCCAATATCAGAGTCATGAGAGCAGACAAGGGGGGTAAATTAGTGGTGATGAATAACAAAGATTATGTGGAACATATCATGAATTTGTTGAATGATAGAATAAATTATCAGAGTGTAAATATAGAAGTTGTTCTGAATAGTTACAGAAAAATTGATACCGATTTGTTCGACATGTTGTGTCAAGAAGAACTTGACAATGTAGACTATGATTTCTTGTCTGTAGAACATCCAAAACTAGGCAATTTTTTTGGAATTCCTAAATTACATACAGACAAAGATTCATTAAGTTTTAGACCAATAGTGTCAGCAAAAAATTCAAAAACAGAAAGAATTTCAGTGTGGTTAGACAATATTTTAAATAAGGTTGCACAGAGAGCTGAATTCTACATTAGGGACTCTTGGCATTTATTGGAGAGTCTTGGACGATCTAATTTAGATTGGAATATGTTAAATTTTGCTAGTTTGGATGTGAAAAGCCTGTATACTTGTATAGACCAGGAGTTAGGACTAGACCATTTGAGAAATTATTTGACACTAAACACCGAATTGAGTGGTTCTAAGATCAATACGATCTGTTCACTCATGGAAATAGTGTTAGATAACAATTTTTTCGAATTTGATAGAAATATATACAAACAAATTTCCGGTGTAGCGATGGGGGCCAGGGTCGCTCCGGCCTTTGCCAACATCGTTATGGCAGACTGGGAACAAGAACACCTAAAAAAACATCCCTCCTTTAATAAAGCTAAATTTTATGGCAGATACATTGATGATTTGGTTTTTGTATGGGATGGAGAAAAAGTTGAATTTGACAGTATGGTAGAAGAATTGAACAAAACTACCAGTTTTTTGGTGTTTAAGCACAGTGGATATGGTAAGCAGATCAATTATTTGGATATCTGCTTAGACATCAATTCTATAAAGAATGAACTGGAAAGTAAAGTATATAGGAAGCCGTGCTTCACCAACCAATATCTACACAGGGATAGTCTGCATCCCATTCACATGAAAAGAAATGTGATCAAAGGGCAGATGATAAGGCTTAGTCGTTTAACATCTGACGATATCATATTCAACGAAGAAATTCTACAGTTAAGGAATCTCTTCATAGACAGAGGTTACAAGAAAAAAATGTTAAAAAAGTTAGAGAATGAAGTAAGAATGCTTCGTCGAGGGGTAGCTGAACCAATCTTGATAACAAACAGAAATGGTAATACTGATGAAGTATCAATAGGGGTCAATAGAAAGTATTATAACAAGACGGACAATTTTCAGAGTGCATTTCCCCTTCCACTCTCTAATGAATTGTGGGATATAAGAAAAATCATAGAAAAGAATTGGTGTATAATAATAGGAAACAGGGAATTAATGTCAAGTATAGGTTTAAAACCAAGTTTTACATTTAAAAATGTAATAAATATAAAAAGCATTTTAGAAACAGAACACGACACTAACACAGAATCCATTAGGGTGATCGGTAAGAAAAAGGGAACATTCTCGTGTCAAAACTGTAGACAGTGTCGACACATAAGTAACACCTCTTTTGTGACACTTAAACACATTAGCAGAACTTTTTGGGCAAATAAATATCACAACTGTAATAGTGAATACGTGGTATACTTAGCCACGTGTTCAACTTGTGAAAGTTACTATGTAGGGAAGACCAAAAGGATGTTAAAACGTAGGATATACGAGCACACTCTAGCCATAAAAAACAAAGACAAGAACAATTCATTAGCTAGACACTCATTAGAATGTCAAGACTTCAAAAAATTTGAGTTCTTTGTCTTAGACTACGTAGAGAAAAGTCTATTGAAGGGAGATCTGAACAACAGGTTAGAGCAAAAAGAATCTTTGTGGCAATTGTGTTTAGGGGCAGATGAACCACCAGGTCTTAATGACTACATTAATATCAAGTGTTTTCTGTCATACAAATAGTTTCATTTTAGAACTAATTCCATCAGTTCAACATAAGACGGAAATACACGATCATATAGAATTAGTTCGTGCTCCTATAGACATCGTTCGAAAGGTTTTTTCTAAAAGATTGTTTTTTCAATCTAGGTTAGTTTTGGGTCTAGATGGAACACCCACATTTAACCAGGATGCATATATACACACACACTTACACTCGGGTTGTTAAAGAGAGTCTTTATAGGTTACACATGATTCTCGTCAGTGTAAATACATAGGTATGGTTACATGGGTACACACATACATGGTAGTATAAGTGTGTATGTGTGTATATACAAGTACAAGTATACACACAGAATGATATTATTGTCACAAATCATTATACTTCTTTACAGGTCTCATGTAAGGAATCTGTTTTAATGATGTGGAGTGGCAGACAATTTTTCAATATTTAGATATAATCTAAGCCTACGTCTGTGTAATTGCGTAGGTTGTTTCCTCTACTCATAAGAAAGTTTATGTCCACTGAGTGCAGCAAATATAAACATCAATGTGTTTTGGTGATATTTCAAAAGCCCAATTGTGATTGGGTTCAACAAGTTATACTAATGTTAGCAAACAGATGTCACCAGTGAATTATCGATTCACCATGAAGGTATGATGTGATTTTTGTACTGCATTTGGTCATTGTTGTAGGAATGGCCATTTGACTACAATTCTTAGGGTTCAGATGGTGTTAATAACAACGGTTCCAAGTATGTAATAGTCAATTATGGTTGTGTACACTAGAAATAACAAAAAGTGTAGTTTTCACTTACAAATGGTCTATATTTCAATTATAGATACGAGTCAGTAAAGGAAATAATTTTTTAAAGTTTTAACATTAGATGACTGAATTCAGTTTTAAATTAAGGTGTCATGGTTTCAAACAAAGATGTATAACACATTTAAGTATGTATTCAAAACATATATAACAATTTTTTCCAAGAAGTGTGGTTGTATAATTGTTTTTTAAACATAACATTTTTTAAAAAAATGTCAACATTGTTATCGGGATTTACATCATTTCCTGTATATTTCTTTAAAACCAGGATGTTGGGAGGCATCCTTGTTTTCTGAGGAAGTTCACGTTGACAAATAAAGTGAAAGAAAGCGCTTAAATCCACTTGGCTTAGCAGCATCTTTCTTTTTTCAACAGTCGCTTATTTTAGTGTTTACAGGGGTATATAAGATGCATCTGACGCCATTTTCTTCAGTTTTTCTTGCCCCAGATGTCAGGTGCCCCCAATAGGTAGGCAATACATATTGCTATATAAAAATATACATATAAAAATAAAACAATACCTGCAGTCACAAGCAAATACACCACAGAGGTTGTATAGGATAGAAAGGTATAGATAAGTCCAGCTAGTTCAGAGGGGATGGAGGGTAACCTGGATTGCAGCAGTGTGAACACTCGAACATCTACATTTATGGTAGGTACAAAACTGTACTATGTTCATCATGTTACACTGCTGCAGTCATCACACTTGGGTTGAATCCCAAAGCTAAGGATGGGTGGTGGAACTAAACAGGGTTTGGAGAGGCTAGTAGGCCCTGCAGAACTGCAGTGGCAAAGCCAGCTCTGGTTTTAGAGTATAGAGGTAAGTGATAGTGCGTGGTGAAGGTGTGCACTGAACTCCAAGTTGCAGCCTCCAAAATATCCTTGGTTGGTACCCCTCTGAGGAAGGCTGCTGATGTTGCTGTAGCCCTGGTGGAATGAGGCCTGATGTTACCAGGCACAGATTTCCCATGGTGTGTGTAGCAGAAACGGATACAATGTCCTATCCATTTTGAAATGGTCTGTTTTGAGATAGCTTTTCCTTGAGAACCTGCAGCATAGGATACAAAGAGCTGGTCAGATTTTCTGAAAGCCTTAGTTTTATTCAAGTAGTAACATAATTGCCTGTGAATGTCCAAAGAGTGTAGGAAACTTTCCCCTTTGTTCTGGGGGTTTGGATAAAAGGTGGGCAAATTAATTGTTTGGTTTAGGGCCACACTGGATACCACCTTTGGCATAAAGGAAGGGTTAGTTTGTAAAGAGACTCTGTCTTGATGAAAAATGATGAAAGGCTCCACTGCCATTAGGGACTGTAGTTCTGAGACTCTTTGTGCTGAAGTTATTGCTAGCAGCAGGGCAGTTTTCCATGATAGGAACTGTAGATCAGCTGTGAAAGTTGGTTCAAAGGGCGGAAGTGTAAGCTTTTCCAAAACAAAGTTGAGATCCCAAGTTGGTGTTGGTGCTCTCCGGGGCGGTCTTATGTTCTTAGCCCCTCTGAGGAACTGTCTTAGTAATGGATGTGAAAACATAGGAGGATCCATGTTGTACTGAGCTGAAATAGCTGAGGCGTGGATCTTAATAGATGAGAAGGAAAGTCCTTTGTGCAATATCTCAGTTAAATATTGAAGAATCTGAGGAATATTTGGGACAAGGCGATTTTGGCCATTAGCCTGGTTCCAGGAGCAGAATCTTTTCCATTTGTCTGAATATACTTTCCTGGTGCTGGGCCTCCTGGCCTCCAGAATGACGTCCATCACAGCTTTAGAGAGAAGTGTTGACTGGTTGTTTAGGCAATTTGCCATGCAGCCAGATTTAAAGTCTTGAGCTGGCTGTGTAGAATCTGATTGTTTTGCTGGGTGGGCAGGTGAGGAATTGTAGGTAAAATCCATGGTGGGCCTTGAGCCATGTTCCTTAGTATTGGATACCAGTGTAGGCATGGCCAGTCTGGAGCAATGAGTATCATCTGTGGCCTCTCTAATCTGGCTTTCAGCAGCACCTTTGCCAGAAGAGGCAGTGGAGGAAAGGCATACACTGTCAATGTTTTCCAACTGAATGAGAGGGCGTCCACTTTCCAAGCTAGTGTGTGGTATGTACTTGTGCAGAATTTCCGTAGTTGGTAGTTTTGGGGGAAAGCAAACAGATCTATGTCTGGGCTCCCCCATTTTTGAGTCATCATTGCGAATACTTGTGGATCTAGTTTCCACTCGTGAGGATCTATGATGTTTCTGCTTAGATCGTCTACCAGTGTGTTTTTCTTTCCTGGCAGGAATTGTGCTTGTAGTTGAACTTGGTAGGTCAGTGCTGTGTTCCACAAGGCCATTGCTTGTCTGCACAGGGGGTAGGAGTGTGTGCCCCCTTGCTTGTTTATGTACCACATCACTGTGGTGTTGTCTGTCTTTATTAGGAGTTGTCCTGGACGTAGGAGGTCCTTGAAAGCTGTTAGGGCATTTTGTACAGCTAGCATCTCTTTTTGATTGATATGTAGATGCCTTTGGTTTGCAGACCATTTGCCCTGAATACACTGTCCTGCCATGTGTGCTCCCCAGGCATAATCCGATGCATCTGTTGTTATAGTTTGCCTGGCTGTGTGTAAGGTAAAAGGCTGACCCTTGTTGAGGTGACATGCCTGAGCCCACCACAGAAACTCCTATTGAAGGCAGGGAATGAGTGGAATTATTGTTTCCAAGCTGTGGCTGTGTTGAGTCCATACGCTTTTCAGATACCATTGTAATTTTCTCATATGCAGTTTTGCAAATTGTATTAGTAGTATGCAAGATGCCATGAATACCAAGGCCTGCAGAATTTTTCTTGCAGGGAGTTGGGTCTTTGTTGCCATCATTTTGAAGTATTGAGTCAGTTGTCCTTGCTTGTCTGGCGTGAGATAAGCCATCTGGGCAGTTGTATTTAAGCTGGCACCCAGGAATATTATGTCTTGTGAGGGCACTAGTTTTGACTTCTTTTCATTTACTGTGTACCCTAGGCAACTTAGTAGGTTTTTGACAAACGCCAAATGCTTTAATAGAATGTCCTTGCTTTCTGCTTGAATAAGGCAGTCGTCCAGGTATGGATATATTTGAATCCCTCTTTGTCTGCCTATGCAATTACTGGTGCCAGGCATTTTGTGAAGACCCTGGGCACAGTGGATAAGCCAAAGGGCAGTGCAGAGAATTGGTAATGGGTTGAACCTGCAATAAATCGGTGGTATCTTCTGCAATTTTGTCTGATAGGGGCATGCAGGTATGCCTCCTTGAGGTCCAACGTTACTAGCCAAGCCTTCTTGCCCAGCATGGGAAGAAGTTGCTGTAGTGTTAGCATCTTGAATTTGAGTACTTCCAGGTATGTGTTTAGAATTGAGAGGTCCAGAATGGGTCTCCAGGCTTTGTCCTTTCGGGGAACTAGAAACAGTCTTGAGTAAAATCCTTGTCCTTGCTCCTGTGTAGGAACCTGTTGAATGGCACTCATGTCCATGAGAGCTGAAATTTGCTTTTGAGTCTCTGCCCATTGATTTGGTGGCAGGTTTGGTATTCCTTTTATCTCTGGCAAAGTATGAAAGTGGAATCTATATCCTTGAGATACAATATGTAGGACCCATTTGTCTTTTGTGATGATGTGCCAATTGTCTGCAAAAGTGCTAGTTTTCCCCCCAAGGGAGCTGCCAAGAGGGTTTTGCTTGGTAGTCTGAGGGGTAAGTCATTGTGTTTGTCTTCTGGTAGTTTGAGACCTGTCTTCTCCTCCTTTTTGGGTTGTGGCACTCCATTGTCGAGGCTGGTAAGGGCCTTGTGGCTGGCCTCTGCCCCTTGGGCGTCTGTATCTGCCCCTCTGTGGTCTGGCAGAAGCTGGAAAGGACCAGTTTTTGGTTGGCCAATTTCTGCTGAAACGAGGGGGTTGAACCTGTAAAAAATCCTTGACCGTCTGCATAGATTTTGCCTTATCCTCCATTTTCTTTAAAACTTCTTCTGCTTTTACACCAAATAAAACATCCTGCTGTAAATGTGCATCCAGTAACTTAGCTTTAACATGATCAGGTAAAGTTTGTTCTTTTAACCAAGCATGCCTACGTATGACAGACCCTGTCACTGCTGCTCTACAAGAAGCTTCCAATGAATCAAATCCACATTGCAAAGTATATTTTCCCACTTGTTCAGGTGAATGCAACAAATCTTGCATTTCCTTGTAATCTGGCTAATCTGTATGTGCGAGCATTTTTTGTTTTAATTGAGACATCAGATATTGTTGATATTTCAGCATGTGAAACTGACAATTTAAGGCCCTCATAGCTAGAGTAGCTGAGGTATATACTTTCTTTCCCCATCTGTCTAGTGCTCAAGAATCCCTTTCAGAGGGCACAGAATTTTTAGCACTAGAGGCCTTAACCCCTTTGGGACCCTGGGAAATGGTTTCTGGGTCAGCAACAGGGCTTTTATACAGGAATTTGTGTGAGTCAGGGACTCTGTAGTATCTGTCTGGTTTGGCTGGTGCAGGAGGTAGTGAATCTGGGTTAAGGCTAGATTCTGAATAAACATCATCCACAATGTCTAACACAGGTGGAATAGCAAGTGGTCTGTGCTGGGGTAGTAAAAGGAACTCTTGGAGCCTTTTCTTAGAATCAGAGTAATCCTGGCCTTCCCAGTGGAAATGTTCCCTCATAATATGTAAGGTTTCCCCAAAAGAGTAGTCTTCTGGGGGAGATGCAGAAGGGACAGACTCGTCAGCATCAGAATCTTCATAAGGGGGAAAGGAATATTCCTGTTCCTCAAAAGAGTCTGAGGAAATTGAAACCTGGTCAGAGGAAGCATAGTCCTCCTCCTGCCTTGGCCTTTTATCAGGAGGGGGATGGGAACCCCTGATTAGGGTAATTAAGTCTTCAGCCATCTTAAGCATCCGTTTCTTAGGCATGGGACCTTGTATTGGAGACTGCTGTACAGCCTTCTTTGTTTTTAAAGGAGTTTTCAGTTTTGCATAGGATTTAATAGAGTGTAGTCGGTCTGAAGACACCTTCTGCAACTGAAGGCGTTTCAACTGCACCGGAATCTCCTTCAGGCATGGAGTCAGAAGGGCCTAAAGGTAAAGGTTGTGGAGGCCTAGCAATCTCAGCTTGTGAATCGGATGTCGCCTGGGGTTCTAAATCAGCAGTCGTCAGGGGCTGCGTAGGCACCTCACTGAAAACTGGAGAACCGGCGACTGGCCTAGCAGAGGCCTCAAGAGTCCGGTTTGGATCTCAGCTGCCTGTCCTTATCTTTGCGTTTTTTTATGCATTCCGGTCGTCAGTTGCTCCGACGGCATGGTATAATTAAATTTCCTACCAAAATAATGTCGGGCGAAATCAAACTGACGTTTAACAGTTTGTTTATTAAACCTAGCACAAAACCGACAACCTGTGACATCGTGGTCTGGGCCTAGGCAAGGAATACAATAAGAATGAAAGTCCTTATGAGGTATTTGCTTCCCACAAGAAATGCAATTGTTAACTTTTTCTGACATCGGACTGAGGCAAGAAAAGGTTCCCCAACGGGGTACTTAGCTTTATGAAGACTTCGGTCTGAAATTCGATTTGAAAATCTCAGGAGTCGGCCGACTGGCACTTGCGAAATGCTTCTGCTTCGGGCACCGCGCAGCAAGAAAGACTGAAGAAAATGGCATTGGATGCATCTTATATACCCCTGGCGCACTGACGTCAGGGAAGAAGCGACAGCAACCGATGCCGGACCAAGACTTTGGAACTCTGGCCGACTGCGGGACCGCCTGACGGCAGGATAACCCAAGTGTGATGACTGCAGCAGTGTAACATGATGAACATCTCCCTGGCAATAACTGAGGCCTGGGGAAGAAGGGACTGAAAAAAGCAATTAGAGTCAGAGCCTTGGTTGGTGGCAGGGATGCCAGCATAGGAATAGTCTGCAGCCTGCACCCTACAAAAACATGATCCTTAGAAGGAGTCAGGAAGGATTTCTGGAAATTTACTGTAACCTCTACACCTTGCAAGAGGCAAATAGCATAGCAGAGGTGCTGAAGTAATGTGTCTGGTGAGGAAGCCTTAATGAGCTGGTTGTCCAGGTAAAGAAAGATTTGAATTGCCTTCATCCTGCAGAAGGCAATCACAGGAGCGAGGCATTTGGTGAAGACCCTTGGGGCAGTAGACAAGCCAAAGGGAAAATCAGAGATTTGGAAATACAGAAATGCAAAAAATTTCCTGAAATGGGGATGAATATTGATGTGAAAATAGGCATCTTTGAGATCCAGAGAGACTAGGAAAGCCTGAGGTAGAAAAGGAGGAAACAGGGTCTGAAGAGGCAGCATTCGAAAAGAAGGAACCTTTAAACAAGTGTTGTGCTGAGAAAGATCCAGAATGGGCCTCCAAGTGCCTTCTTACCTGGGAACCAAAAATATTCTAGAATAAAACCTATTCCCTCTGTGAGGAGCAGAAACTGCTTTGATGGTGCCTTGAGACAAAAGGCTCTGAAGTACATCTGGAAAAAAGGGCAGCTGTTCCTGAGGAGGCTGAGGAATGCCAAAAAAGGAGGAAGGGATTTCCAAACCAAGAAATACCACTGATGAATAATGTTCAGAATCCAAGAATCCTGAGTGCTTCTTAACCAATTATGAAGAGTCAAGGAAAGATGAAGAGATAAAGGAACCTGGCTTAGAAATGAGGAAAGAAAGTAGTCAGAAGCTGGCTTGTCTGGAAAAGGAGGCTTCTGAGTGTTAGGAGTCTGAGTAGACTTAGCAGGTGGGACCCTTCTAGAACCCTTTTTACCTTTGGGAGGAGAGCAAGACTGTCTATGTACAAAGGTAGGCTTGGAAGGATAATTCTGAAATTTTGGAACAGGGGAAACAAAAAATATGTTTCAATTCCTGCAAGACCTTAACTTTCTCTTGCAGGGACTTAAAAAGCTCAGCAGCTGCAGAACCAAATTGATTTTTATTGTCAAGAAGATCATCCATCAATTTAGCCTTAATATCATTAGGCAAAGTTTGGAGGCAAAAAGTACAGTTGTGTACACTTACCATAAATGTAGATGTTCGAGTGTATTCACTGTTGCAGTCATCACATTTGAGTTATCTGCTTGCAGTAGCCCTCAGTCACCCTGATTAACAAAGTCTTGGGTCCTGCGTCAGTTGCTGTCTCTTCTTCCATGACGTCAGATTGTCAGGGGTATAAAACATGCAGCCAACACCATTACATCAGTTTTTCTTGCCCCAGATGTCAGGTGCCCCCTTAATGGGAAGCAATATTATATATATATATATATATATATATATATATATATATATATATATATATATATATATATATATATACCTCCAAAAAAGCAAATACACCAAAAAGCTTTTAAGCATAGTTAAAGGAGAGTAGAGGTACAGCCAAAAAAAGGTCAGGGGGCTGGAGGGAGGGTAACCAGGACTGCAACAGTGAATACACTCGAACATCTACATTTATGGTAAGTGTACACAACTGTAGTATGTTCTTCATGTTTCACTGTTGCAGTCATCACTTTTGGGTAGATTCCCAAAGCTAAGGATGGGAGGAGGAATTTAGATAGCAATACGACCAGCTATAAGGCCCTGCAAGACTGCAGTGGCAAAGCCAGCTCTGGAGTTAGAGAAAATTGGCAAATGGTAATGCTTGGAGAAAGTATGTACAGAACTCCAGGTAGCAGCTTCTATGATGTCCCTGGTAGGGACACCTCTGAGAAAGGCTGTAGAGGTATATGCAGCCCTGGTTGCATGGGGTCTGATCTCCTGTGGGATAGGTTTTCCATGGTGCTTATAGCAGAAATTAATGCAATGGCCTATCCATTTAGAAATGGTTTGCTTTGAAATAGCCTTCCCCTCTGCCCCTGCAGCAAATGCCACCAGCAGTTGTTCAGATTTCCTTTGAGGTTTAGTCCTGTCCAAGTAAAATCTAAGTTGTCTGTGCACATCTAACGAGTGCAGTATCCATTTCCCTTTGTTCTGTGGATTAGGAAAGAAGGTTGACAAATGAACAGACTGATTAAGAGCCACACTGGATACCACCTGGGGCATGAAGGAGAGATTGGTTCTGAGGGACACCATGTACGCATGAAAGATGATGAAAGGCTCTACTGCCATAAGGGCCTGTAATTCAGATACCCTTCTTGCTGAAGTCATTGCTAAAAGGAAGGCTGTTTTCCAAGAAAGGAACTTTAAATCTGCACTAGCAGCTGGCTCGAAAGGAGGAAGAGTGAGTTTCTCTAATACAAAGTTAAGGTCCCAGGTAGGAGTTGGGGCTCTCCTGGATTGTCTTAAATGTTTGGCTCCTCTGAGGAACCGCTTGCGCAGTGGATGAGAGAAGAGGGGAGGTTCTGTGTTATAATGAGCTGAAATGGCTGAGGGGTGAATTTTGTTGGAGGAAAAAGAAAGGCCCTTAGGAAGCATCTCAGTTAAATATTGTAGAATCTGAGGTACGTTGGGCGCTGCTGTGCTCATCCCTTGAGATTGGTTCCAAGCACAGAATCTTTTCCATTTTTCAGCATAAGACTTTCTAGTACTAGGCCTCCTTGCCTCTAAAATGATATCCATCACTGGTTTACTGAGGGATGGTAAAGGAGAAATTAGGTAATTAGCCAGGCTGCTAGGTTCAGGGTTTGAAGCTGAGGGTGCAGAATCTGGTTCTCCTGCTGAGACAACAGGGTAGGGGTCTGAGGCAGGTGCCATGGGGCCAACAGTGACACAATGTGCAAGAGGGGGTACCAGTGTTGGCATGACCAGTCTGGTGCAATCAATATCATCCTTGGTTTGTCCTGTTTGATCTTTAGTAGTACTTTGGAGAGGAGAGGCAGAGGAGGAAAGGCATAAACTGATAGTTTTTTTCCAGCTGAAGGACAGAGTATCCACTTTCCAAGCTTGTTTGTGGGGAGTCCTTGTGCAAAATTTGTCTAATTGGTAGTTCTGGGAGGAGGCAAACAGGTCAATATCTGGGCTCCTACATTTGTTTGTCCACATGTTGAAAGTCTTTGGTTCCAGTTTCCACTTGTGTGGGTCCATGTGGTTTCTGCTTAGTCTGTCTGCCAGTGTATTTAGTTTTCCTGGCAGGAATTGAGCTTGTAGATGCATTTGGTAACTCAAGGCTGTGTTCTACAGTGCCATGGCTAGTCTGCAGAGGGGGTAAGAATGGGTACCCCTGTGCTTGTTTATGTACCACATAACAGTGGTGTTGTCCGTCTTTACCATTAATTGTCCTGGATGAATGTGGTCCTTGAAGGCTGTCAGAGCATTCTGTACAGCTAACATTTCTTTTTGATTGATACGCAGGTGCATTTGACTTGGGCTCCATTTGCCCTGAATGCACTTCCCTGCCAGGTGAGCCCCTCATGCATAGTCTGATGTGTCTGTTGTTAGGGTTTGGGTGGCAGGGGGTAGAGTGAATGGCAGTCCCTTGTTTTGGTGGCAGTCCTCTGCCCACCAAAGGAACTCTAACCATAGGCAAAGTATGATAGGAATCATTGTTTCTAGATCCTGAGAATGTTGACACCATAGGCTTTTCAGATACCATTGTAGTTTCCTAATATGCAGTGGCATATGGAATTAGAAGAATGCAGGAGGCCATGAACCCCAAGGCTTGCAGTATTTGCCTTGCAGATAGCAGGGCTTTTGTGGCCACTAGTTTGAAGTAGGTTGCCAAATGAATTTGTTTCTCTGGCGTGAGGAAAGCCATCTGGGAAGTTGTATTCAAGCTTGCTCCCAGGAATATAATTTGTTGACAGGGTACCAGGTGTGATTTCTTTTTGTTTATGGTGTACCTCAGGCAAGTTAGCACCCTTTGTACAAAAGCCAGATGATTCAAAAGTATGTCCTGGCTTTCTGCCTGAATTAGACAATCGTCCAGGTATGGGTATATTTGAATATTTATTTGCCTGCAAAATGCAATGACTGGAGCTAGACTCTTTGTGAATACACTGGGTGCAGTAGATAAGCCAAAGGGCAGTGCAGAGAACTGATAGCGCATGCAGTCTGCTTTGAAGCATAGGTATCTTCTGCAAGATTCCCTGATTGGGATGTGCAGGTATGCTTCCTTTAAATTGAGTGTTGCCAACCAGGCATTTTTGCCTAGCATAGGAAGCAACTGGTGAAGAGTTAGCATCTTGAATTTTGGAATCACCAAAAAGGTGTTTAAAGTAGACAGGTCCAGGATAGGACACCATGAATTGTCTTTTCTGGGTACCAGGAAAAGTCTTGAGTAGAAACCTTGTCCATTTTCCTCTTCTGGTACAGTCTGAATAGCCTTTATGCTTAAGAGAGAGAGAGTACTTGCTTTTGAGCCTCTGCCCACTGATTTGGGGGTAGATCTGGCCAACCGTTTGGGGTTGGTAACATGTGGAAGTAAAATCTGTATCCTTGGGAAACTATATTTAAAACCCATTTGTCCTGGGTATTGAGTTCCCAGTTTTTTGCATGTAGAGCAATCTTTCCCCCAAAGGGGCAGTCAGTTGAGAAGTGCTTGGAAGTTTTAAAGTTAAGTCATTGAGACAGTTTACCATGGGGGGAGTTTTACAACTCCCAGATTTGGAAGTGGGGGTCCCCCACTGCGTACCCTGGGACTGAAGCCTGAGTGTTTTGCTGGATCTAGGTTTGGACTGAGAAGGCCTGGAAGAGGCAGGAAAGGACCAATTCTTAGAGGGCCAATGCCTACTAAATCTTGGAAGTTGTACTTGTAAGAAATCTTTAACAGTTTGCATAGATTTAGCTTTTTCCTCCATCTTTTAAAGAACTTCTTCGGCCTTGTTGCCAAACAGGCGGTCCTGATTTAAGGGAGCATCCAGTAATTTAGCTTTAACATGATCTGGCAAGGATTACTCCTTAAGCCAAGCATGCCTTTTAAGTACAGACCCAGTGACAGCAGCCCTGCAAGATGCCTTTAGTGAATCAAAACCACATTGCAAAGTATGTTTTCCAACCTGTTCAGCAGAATACATTAAATTCTGTAGATCCTTATTTTCAGCACAATCAGGAATCAACATCATTTTCTGTTTAAGCAATCCAATAATATGTTGCTGATACTTTAACATATGAAACTGGCACTTTAAGGCCCTACTGCCCAAGCTTGCATAACTGTACACCTTCCCTTACAGACCCAGGGGACTAGCATGCCCTGGCCAAATGGCCGTCCTA
>NC_056725.1:132906754-132919254 GCF_019279795.1 Protopterus annectens
TAAGAACAGCACAGGACACAAAATATCCAAAAGCACCAAGAAGTCCGTGCACGTATCCGCAAAGTGCTCGAGACAACATATGAAGACACCAAAAAACGTCCAGCACTGAAAAAATAGTAAATTAACAGCCGTTTTGGAGAAAAAGGCTTTTATTTGAGCCAGAACAGTCCGCCCCACAGACCGGTTTCGCTCTAACTGAGCGTCATCAGTGTATGACGGCAGTATCACCAGTTGTTACATGTGGTAAACTTGCAGAGAGAGGTGTGGGTAAGAATTACATACATTTAGAAATTGATTTACAAGTGTATATGAAAAGGAAGAATGCTACGGAAGAGAAGATGAAAGTTTGCAGAGTAAGTTATGTAGGGTGGCAGCAGGAGCATTCCCATTGGGTTACTAGATGTGAGTGGAGAGTTTTTTTGAAGTTAGAGTAGCTAGGGGTAGTACGAATGGATGGTGGTAGGGAGTTCCAGAGTCATGCTAGACTAAAGGATAGAAGGTGTTTGCCTGGGGGACGAGCTGGTTTGTATACTTCTAGAAGATTTTGGTTGTTAGACCTTAGCACTCTGTCAGGTTAGGTGCATTTTAAATGCAGAGGAAAGGGAGGGACAGAGTGAGGGGTTGAGAATGAGCTTATGTGCTAGAGTGAACTGGGTATAGATAAGCTGATTGGGTAGCTCTAGCCATTTTAGTTTGTGAAGAGAGGAACAGTGGTGAGTGGAAGACTTATGGCTAGTGGCGAACTTGGCGATTTTGTTGTAGCAACAAGATAGTTGAGTTTTCACAGAGGATTGTAGATTACTTAGGAGTGGGGCACCATAGAGGAGGGAGGGGATGAGAAAAGATGTAGAGAGGGTGAGTTTAGTGGTGGGTGTAAGATAATGATTTTGTCAATAAAGCATGCCTAGTTTTTGATGTTTTTTTTTTGATATTTAGTTGTATGTGGGAATTAAATTTAAGCTGATTGTCAATTTGGATGCCAAGTAGCTTGGTCTCTGATACCAGTTCCAGGGTTGTGTTGTTTTGACTAGTAATACAAAATGTGTTTTTGTTGAAAGGGGTGAATTTAGAGGGAGTAAATACCATTACTTTGGTTTTAGAAGCATTGAGTGCTAAGTGATTTTTTTCCATCCATTGTTCAGTGGAAGAAAACGCATCTTGAGTTAGCTTTTGAAGTGTGGGGATAGAAGTGGCTGAGCAAATAATGGTAGAGTCGTCTGCATATTGAATGATATTAGAGAAAGGGATAGAGTTGCGGAAGTCATTAATAAATATATTAAAGAGAAGGGGACCCAATATGGAACCTTGAGGAGCTCCAGTTGGGGTATTAAGGAATGAGGAGGTTGCCTTTTTCCATTTTACTGCTTGATATCTGTTGGATAAGTAGCTAGAGAACCAGTTCAGAGAGGAAGGAGACAGGTTAAGCTTAGAGAGTTTAGATAGAAGAAGGTTGTGGGAGATAATGTCGAAGGCCTTGGAGAGATCCAGAAAAAGGGAAGAAACAGTATGACCTGAGTCTCGGGCTTTGTTTACAGTTTCCAGGAAGGAGAGGAGGGCTGTCATAGTACTGTGGCCTGGTCTGAAACCATGTTGTGTGGGAGTTAGTAGGTGGTTATCAATGAGATATGGTAGGAGTTGTAATTGGATGCACTTTTCAAGGAGTTTACAGATGGGAGACAGGATAGCGATGGGCCGGATATTAGTCACGCTGTTGTTGTTGCCTCCTTTATGCAGGGGTGTGATATAGGCTTTTTTCCAAATTAGGGGTACTATGCTTTCTTGGATGGAGCGGTTTATTAAAATACTAATGGGGTAGGCAATTGCTTCTGCAGCTATGCTCAGGAATTGTAGAGGAATATTATCAGGAGCATTTGAACCAGGTTTCAGTTTTAGAAGGAGTTTTTTTTATGGTAGATGTGGGTATGGGTTTTAAAGAGAAAGGTGGGGAGTGGGAGGTGGGGGTATCTAGGGGTAGGGTTGATGAGGAGGGAGGGAGAGTGGAGTAAGAGGAGGAGGGTGTAGAGTTGGAGGATGGTAGAAAGGGTGCACTAGTGGTTAATGGTGGAGGGTAAGTAGACAAGGGTGGGGGTAAATGGGAAAGAGTAGTAGTGTTAGAGAAGGAAGAGGTTAATTTGGATATATAGTCAATAAAAAAAACAGTTAAATTGAGTAGCCAAGACTGTATCGGAAGCATTCGGGTCTGGGGTGGGGGTGTCTGGTTTACTGGGATGTAGGAGAGTGGAGATGCCTTTCCAGAATTTCTGAGGGTTTGTTTTATTGTTGTTTTGGAGTGAGGAGAAGTAGTTTTGTCGGTCAGTGATGATGAGCTTTTTTACTTTATTTCGAAGTGTTTTATATTCATTGTGGATGAGGGGTGTCCTATTTTTTTGGTATTGAGTCAAGAGTTTGTCTCTGTGTCGCATTGTAGCAAGTGTATTTTTGGTAAGCCAAGGGGCAGATTTGGTCTTTATTCCTTTTGTTCTTAGGGGAGCGTGGTGGTCTAGGAGGTGTAAGAAGGTTGTGCTGAAATGGGCAACTGCATTATCTAGAGGAAGTGTTTTTAGGCTGTTCCAATTTATTGCTTTTAGAGAGTTAGAAAAAGCTGTTGGCCAAGGGGCAGTTTTGGTCTTTATTCCTTTTGTTCTTAGGGGAGCGTGGTGGTCTAGGAGGTGCAAGAAGGTTGTGCTGAAATGGGCAACTGCATTATCTAGAGGAAGTGTTTTTAGGCTGTTCCAATTTATTGCTTTTAGAGAGTTAGAAAAAGCTGTTGGGACAAAGTTTTTGTGGTTACGTGTGGTAATAAAGTTATGAGCACGATGAAGGGGTAAGGGTAGTCTGTGTATAAAGGTGGGTAAGTGGTCACTAAGAGGATCGGGGAGAGTACCCCTGTCAGAGTAATAATGAGGGTGAGAGACTAAGATCCAGTCTAGGGTAGTGCCACTGGAGAGGTTTTTTGAGGGGCGGGTTACAGAGTTGATAAGCTGAGAGAAGTTGTAGAGGTTAATGTTAAGTGGGTTAGAGGGAGACTGAATGGAGGCCCAATTGATATTCATGTCTCCTAAGATTATTGTTTCATTACTAATGTTGGTGGAGAGCCAGGAGAGAATGTCTTCAAGTGTTGAAATATTGTCACCTGGGGGAATGTAGAGGGAAGCTATACATATATGCTTGTGTTTGTTGATTTGGAGTAATGTTAGTAGTAACTCAGCAGAGTGGGTTTATTATACGGAGTAACTGATAGCGAGGATAAGTATAGGAGAGCTACACCGCCCCCTTTTTTTATGAGATCTGTCGTTTCTAATGATAGAATATTTGGGTAGGATAATTTCAGAGTCTTTTATGTGAGGTTTTAATCATGTTTCTGAGATGGATAGGATGTCAGGTTTATTGTGTGTGAGCCAGGCATGCAGGTTTGGGATTTTGTTGACTATGCTTTGGGAGTTTAAAGAGTAAGTAGTATGGACTTGTTCATAGTTGTTGAGGTGAGTGGACCGGGGTTAGGATGGATATCTCCAGATAATAGGATGGTAATTAGATGTAGGATATAGTTAGAGAGGTTATTGGAAAGTTTAGAGTATACATTGGGCTCCCTTATGATTGTGGAAGATTTGCTAGTTACTATGGGGGTATAATGTCTATGTGAGGTTAGAAGTTTGTATGGAAAAAGTAGATTTTTTTATGGGATACAGGTGTGGAGAAATCGGGGTGTATGAGTGTTGGAGAGATGAGGTAAGATGGTTAGTTATATGGAAGGATTGTGAGTGGTAGATATTAGTGGGTTGGGTGAGGTGGAGAATAAAGGAAAACTGTAGGAGTAGTAGTAGTAGAAGGGAGATGAGTAAAGGTTTAGAAAGCATTATGAGATGAGGTGACGAGTTGTTAAGTAGATTATTAAAACAATTTGTGAATTGTATAGTGATTGTAAGTGTTGTGAAGCTGGTAGGTCTTTTATTTTAGAGAATGGAGTGGGGAGTAGAGTAGTGTTTGATATGGTAGTAGTTAAAGGTTGTTTGTTAATAGAGTAATTGAAGGTATTTGGATAGGTGGGGTAAATTAGGTGGGGTAGTTTAAGATTAAAGTGGGTGGGATAAGAGAATGGGTGTGTTGAGGGAATGGAGAATGATTGGGTAATTGGATAAGTGGGTGTGGTTTGTGAGGAATAAAGGTAGAGGTGCTGTGGGTGGGAGGGAATTGGGGGTAGGGGAGCGGAGTGAGGCCACTTAGGAGCGGGTAGAGCCAAGGAAAGCAAGGGAAGATCAAGAAACTATCAGTGGAGTGAGGTTTGCAGACAGGTAAGTACAGGGAACAAGGATATAGTCGGATAGTGTATATAGAAGGAAAGGGGAATGAAGTAGGGAGTAGGGGGAGAGGAGAGGTGGATGGATTAAATGACAGGGGATTATCAGTTAAGGCAAAGAGAGATGAAGACAGCAGAAGACAGGAGAATAACCGAGGCTCCACAGTAGTTTGTCAGGATGACAATCAGTAAGGAAAGAAGATATGCAGTTAAGTCTGTGAGTTATACAGTATGGGGAAATGTTATGGTGCTGGGAGAGGTGTATATGTATGGGGAGTAAAGAGTGAATAAAGATGGATAAGTTCAGGGGGAGAGGAAGACTTAGTCAGTCAAGAGAAGGTTGGAGAGGGAGTTGGTAGTAAGTGAGAAAGGATAGGTTTACAGGGGCTAATGTAGGGCGCCACCTGGTGGACAGTCTCTGGATTACAGTAACAATGATTTCATAAAAGTGTGTAAGGCCAGGGAGGGAGGGAGGGGGGAGGATGAGATTACTACGAAATAGAGAAGGTATGGACGAAGAGGAACAATTAATCTTGAGTGAAAAAAGCCAGATGAGGGGGGGGGGGGGTTTGCTGGCAGACTTAACTAGGAGGCTATCCTCACTGTAAAGATTGTTTATAAGTCGTAGCATGACATACTTCTTAACTGCCTCAGAGTAAGGTCTCCCAAGGAGCTGGAGAGCTAACACGTAGGACAGGTTATGTTTCTTGGGCGTCCAGTTGGATATATTCAGGTCAGCAGGTAAGGAGGTGTAGCAAACAGAAGGTTCTTAACTGTCTCAGAGTAAGGTCTCCCAAGGAGCTGGAGAGCTAACATGTAGGACAGGTTATGTTTCTTGGGCATCCAGTTGGACATATTCAGGTTAGCAGGTTGGATATATTCAGGTCAGCAGGTAGGGTGGTGTAGCAAACAGAAGGTTCTTAACTGTCTCAGAGTAAGGTCTCCCAAGGAGCTGGAGAGCTAACACGTAGGACAGGTTATGTTTCTTGGGCGTCCAGTTGGATATATTCAGGTCAGCAGGTAGGGAGGTGTAGCAAACAGAAGGTTCTTAACTGTCTCAAACAGAGTAAGGTCTCCCAAGGAGCTGGAGAGCTAACACGTAGGACAGGTTATGTATCTTGGGCGTCCAGTTGGATATATTCAGGTCAGCACGTAGGGAGGTGTAGCAAACAGAAGGTTATTAACCGTCTCAAACAGAGTAAGGTCTCCCAAGGAGCTGGAGAGCTAACACGTAGGACAGGTTATGTATCTTGGGCGTCCAGTTGGATATATTCAGGTCAGCACGTAGGGAGGTGTAGCAAACAGAAGGTTATTAACCGTCTCAAACAGAGTAAGGTCTCCCAAGGAGCTGGAGAGCTAACACGTAGGACAGGTTATGTTTCTTGGGCGTCCACTTGGATATATTCAGGTCAGCAGGTAGGGAGGTGTAGCAAAGAGAAGGTTCTTAATCGTCTCAGAGTAAGGTCTCCCAAGGAGCTGGAGAGCTAACACGTAGGACAGGTTATGTTTCTTGGGCATCCAGTTGGATATATTCAGGTCAGCAGGTAGGGAGGTGTAGCAAAAGTACAGTTTTGTACCTACCATAAATGTAGATGTTCGAGGATCTACATTGCTGCAGTCATAACCTGTGGGTAGTCCGCTGTCCTCGGTCGGCCCGAATACCAAAGAGCTGGGCTGGCGTCGGTCATTGTCGCCTAGAGCTGACGTCAGTACGTCGTAGTACATAAGCGCATGACCGTCGCCATATCCTCAGTCTTTCTTGCCCCAGATGTCAGAAGGCCTAAGAATGAAAGAAGGCCAGAGCCAAAATAGTAAACGCCCAACAACTACCAGTGTGGAAATAAAGATAATCCTAAAAAAACACAGCAACCACAAACTATAGAGGGGAAGGAGGGAGGGATAATTGGACTGCAGCAATGTAGATCCTCGAACATCTACATTTATGGTAGGTACAAAACTGTACTATGTTCTTCATCTCACATTGCTGCAGTCATAACCTGTGGGTAGAATCCCAAAGCAAAGGAAAAGGGAGGCTGGCAAACTAAATAGCATTAGGAGCTGCTAACATGCCCTGTAAAACTGCAGTGGCAAACCCAGCCCTGGACTTGGAATAAAGAGGGAGATGGTAATGCTTAGTAAAAGTGTGTACTGAACTCCAAGTAGCTGCCTCCAAAATATCCTTAGTAGCTACACCCCTCAAAAAAGCAGTAGATGTGGCAGTAGCCCTAGTAGAATGAGGTCTGATCCCAGCAGGAACATTCTTCCCATGATGAGAATAACAAAAAGCAATACATTGACCAATCCACTTTGAAATAGTCTGCTTTGAAACAGCTTTCCCTTGTGAACCCAAAGCAAAAGAAACAAATAACTGTTGAGTCTGTCTGAACTCCTTAGTTCTGCTCAAATAATAACGTAACTGCCTGTGGATATCCAAAGAATGCAAGACTTTTTCCCCCCTTATTTTGGGGATCAGCATATAAAGTAGGCAAATGAATAGACTGGTTCAAGGCCACATTAGAAATCACTTTAGGCATAAAAGTAGGGTTAGTTAGAAAGAAACTCTATCCTTATGAAATATCAGAAAGGGTTCAACCGCCATGAGTGCCTGCAATTCAGATACCCTCCTAGCAGAAGTAATGGCCAACAAAAAAGCAGTCTTCCAAGACAAAACTTCAATTCAGACATAGCTGCAGGTTCAAAAGGAGGTAAAGTAAGCTTCTCCAACACAAAATTGAGATCCCAGGAAGGAGTAGGAGCTCTACGTGGGGGTCTTATATTCTTTGCCCCTCTAAGAAATTGTTTGAACAAAGGGTGAGAAAATAAAGGAGGGTCACAATCATAGTGAGCAGAAATGGCTGCAGCATGAACCTTCACAGAAGAGAATGACAAACCCTTGTCCAGTAATTCAGTAAGATACTGTAGTGCAAAACTCAAATTAGGCACTGAAACATCAAAGCCCTTTGCTGTGCTCCAAAGAAAAAATCTCTTCCATTTATCAGCATAAACTTTTCTAGTACTAGGCCGCCTGGCTTCCAAAATGACATCTAAAACCTGTTGAGGAAGCTGAGACCCCACCGGCTCCATCACAGAATACGCCAGGCTGTTAGATGCAGGGACTGCACCTGAACATTGAGAAAATGATTGTTTGACTGGGATAACAAATGAGGAACCTGTGGCAGAAGCCAAGGAGGCTCCTGAATTAAACTCCTCAGCAGAGGATACCAATGCTGACGTGGCCAATCTGGTGCTATTAGAATCATGCAAGGCGTGTCCCTGACTTTCAAGAGTACCTTGGGAAGAAGAGGCAGAGGAGGAAAAGCATAAACGTGAAGGTTGTTCCAACTGAAAGATAGAGCATCCACTTTCCAAGCATTTGGGTGGAACATCTTTGTGCAAAATTTTGGCAGTTGAAAATTCAGTGGAGAAGCGAAAAGATCTATGTCTGGGGTTCCCCAAGCCACGGTCAATTGTTTGAATACCTGAGGATCCAGTTTCCACTCGTGGGGATCCACAATTTGCCTGCTCAATACATCTGCTAGGGAGTTCTGTGCTCCTGGCAGAAACCGTGCTTGAAGATTGATTTGCAAACTCAGAGCAGTCTCCCACAAAATCATTGCTTGTCTGCAAAGAGGGTAGGAATGGGTTCCCCCCTGCTCGTTGATGTACCACATGACTGTTGTATTGTCTGTTTGAATCAACACCTGTCCCGGCTGAAGTAGGTCCTTGAAGGCCATCAAAGCAAATTGGACTGCTAACATCTCCTTCATGTTGATATGCAAATGTAGTAGTTTGGGAGGCCACATGTCTTGTATCCGTTTCCCATTGAAGTGTGCTCCCCAAGCCAAGTCCGAGGCATCCGTCATTAGGATCTGACTCGCCTCTGGTCGGGTCACAGAGAGTCCCTTGTTTAGGTGACATTCCTGAGCCCACCACAAGAATTCCTTCTGTATGCAAGGTATAATCCGAATGACAGTGTCCAAACCGTGGCAGTGTTGAGTCCACACACTTTTGAGATACCATTGTAGCTTCCTCATATGCAGTTTGGCATTGGGAAGTACTAGAATGCAAGATGCCATGAACCCCAAGGCTTGAAGGACTGTCCTTGCAGTCAGCCTGGACATTACTGATAACTGCTGGAAGTATAGATGAAGAGTTCTTTGTTTGTCCAGGGTCAGAAATGCCATCTGAGAAGCTGTATTCAGTCTCACACCCAGAAAGCACATGTCCTGAGAGGGCACTAGACTGGACTTTATTTCGTTCACAGAATACCCTAGGTACCTTAAAACTGCCATTACATACTGGAGATGTTGTAGTAACTTGTCTTTGTTTTGAGCAAGAATCAGGCAATCGTCCAGATAAGGATAAATTTGTATTCCTCTCTGTCTGAAAAAAGAAATTACAGGAGCCAGAACTTTTGTGAATACTCTGGGCGCAGTAGATAAACCAAAGGGCAATGCAGAGAACTGATAATGAGAAGTACCAGCCTGAAATCTCAGGAATCTCCTGTAGCTGGGCCTGATAGGGATGTGAAGATACGCCTCTTTGAGATCCAGGGTTACCATCCAGTGATCTTAGCCCAGCATAGGCAGAAGTTGTTGTAATGTTAACATCTTGAACTTTGGAATGTCTAGGTAGGTATTGAGAATGGACAAATCCAGAATTGGCCTCCAAGTGTTTCCTTTCTTTGGCACTAGGAATAGACGGGAATAAAAACCTAGGCCTACTTCTGACGGAGGGACCACCTGAATTGCCCTCATCTGTAAAAGTAAAGAAATTTGCTCCTGAGCCTCCATCCTTTGCTGAGGAGGCACATCCGGCATGCCTTTGAAAGGAGGAAAAGTGTGAAAATAAAACTTGTACCCGTGATTTATTATATCCAACACCCATTTGTCCTGGGTGACCAAATACCAGTTTTGTTTGAAAAGTCCCAACTTTCCTCCTAGAGGAGCTGCCAGTAGAGAAGGTCTGGCAGCGGAAGATACAGGTCATTGGGTCTGTTTACGAAAAGGCTGACCCCTGCCCTCACCAGAAGACTGTGCAGGAGAACTCCAAGTCCTAGGTCTGAAAGAACCCTGAGCGTGAGCTCTGCCTCTACCATGCCTAGACCTGCCCTTAGACTGATAATCCGAAGAAGGAAAAGACCATCCTCTAGCAGGCCAATTCCTACTAAACTTAGGGGGCTGCACCTGCATAAAATCTTTGACCGTCTGCATAGACTTAGCCTTATCTTCCATCTTTTTCAAAACTGATTCCACAGAAGGACCAAAAAGTACTTCAGATTGAAGAGGAGCATCCAAAATCCAAGCCTTAACATGCTCTGACAAATTTTGATCCTTAAGCCAGGCATGTCTGAATAACTGAACCTGTAGCAGCCACCCTGGATGCAGCCTGAAGAGCATCGAAACCACACTGCAAAGAATGCTTGCCAACTTGATCTGATGCATGAACCAACTCCTGGAGCTCCTTACACTCTATACCCTCAGATAAAGCATCCACCTTAGATTTAAATTGACCTAACAAAAAATTCTGATACTTCAGCATATGAAATTGGCAATTCAAAGCCCTCATAGCTAACGTAGAGGAGGTGTACACTTTCCCCCCCCCATCTATCTAAAGCTCTAGAATCTTTATCCAAAGGAACTGGATTCTTAGCCACAGAAGCCCTAATACCCTTCAGACCTTGAGTAATAGTTTCCGGATCAGCTCTAGGACTCTTGTACAAATACTTATGTGCTTCTGGAACTCTATATCTGTCTGGCTTAACAGGGGCAGGAGGTAAAGAATCAGGATTAAGGGAAGATTCAGAAAAAACATCCTGAACAACTTCTAAAACAGGAGGAATAGCCAAGGGCCTATGCTGTGGCAGAAACAAAAAATCCCTGAGCCGTTTCAGAGAATCCGAAAAATCCTGACCTTCCCACTTGAAATGCTCCCTCATGGAATGTAAAGTCTCAGAAAAAGAAAAATCCTCTGGAGGAGAAGCAGAAGGACAGGAGTCCTCTGCATCCGACTCTAAATAAGAAGAGAATTCCTGAATTTCTTCAGCAGAGGAATCAGAGTAGTCTGAGGAATGATCCATCCCCTCTAAATCTGCCTCCACCCTAGGCCTCTTCTCTGGGGGGGCATAGAACCCCTGATCAAAGTAATCAAGTCCTCAGCCATTTTTAACATATGCTTTTTAGGAACAGGGGCTGGAGAGCTAGAACTATGACCAGGGCCAACATGACAAGGTTTGGCCTTAGCATGGGCTTTAGCCACTGAAGCAGAAGGCCTAATAACCTTCTGTAAAGATGGAACTACAGACACCAGAGAAGCACCTTCAGCCGGGCCTAACTCCTGAGAGGACAACTCCTGTAAAAGTAAAGGTTCCCCATGGGATTCAGCCGAACCCTCGGCAGGATCCACAGATTCAACCGGAGGCTCCAGAACCGGCGTCCGCAGTCCGCAACGGACGACTCATCCGGTTTAGACTTCAAAGATCTATCTTTTTTTAGCGGGGGTCGGAGGATCCGACGGCATGTAATAGTTACACCTTTTACCGAAAACAAGCCTGGCACAGTCTAATCTCCGTTTAATGGTACGCTTGTTAAATCTAGCACAAAAGCGACACCCGACCACGTCGTGCTCAAGCCCTAAGCAAGGAATACAGAAAGAATGAAAATCCTTATGAGGTATCTGTTTCCCACAAGAAATGCAATTATTAACTTTTTCTGACATCCGGATAACTGAGGCAAGAAAAGACAAAGATTTCCCCAACGGGGTACTTAGCCCAACTTGGTCTTCGGTCTGAAACTCGATAAATGAAAATTTCAGAACGCCGAACGGCACTTGCAAACGCTGCTTCTGCTTCGGACCACGCGGCAAGAAAGACTGAGGATATGGCGACGGTCATGCGCTTATGTACTACGACGTACTGACGTCAGCTCTAGGCGACAATGACCGACGCCAGCCCAGCTCTTTGGTATTCGGGCCGATCGAGGACAGCGGACTACCCACAGGTTATGACTGCAGCAATGTGAGACGAAGAACATCAGAAGGTTCTTAACTGTCTCAAACAGAGTAAGGTCTCCCAAGGAGCTGGAGAGCTAACACGTAAGACAGGTAATGTTTCTTGGGTGTCCAGTTGGATATATTCAGGTCAGCAGGTAGGGAGGTGTAGCAAACAGAAGGTTCTTAACTGTCTCAAACAGAGTAAGGTCTCCCATGGAGCTGGAGAGCTAACACGTAGGACACGTTATGTTTCTTGGGCATCCAGTTGGATATATTCAGGTCAGCAGGTAGGGAGGTGTAGCAAACAGAAGGTTCATAACGGTCTCGAACAGAGTAATGTCTCCCAAGGAGCTGGAGAGCTAACACGTTGGACAGGTTATGTTTCTTGGGCATCCAGTTGGATATATTCAGGTCAGCAGGTAGGGAGGTGTAGCAAACAGAAGGTTCTTAACTGTCTCAGAGAATGGTCCCCCAAGGAGCTGGAGAGCTAACACGTAGGACAGGTTATGTTTCTTGGGCGTCCAGTTGGATATATTCAGGTCAGCAGGTAGGGAGGTGTAGCAAACAGAAGGTTCTTAACTGTCTCAAACAGAGTAAGGTCTCCCAAGGAGCTGGAGAGCTAACATGTAGGACAGGTTATGTTTCTTGGGTGTCCAGTTGGATATATTCAGGTCAGCAGGTAGGGAGGTGTAGCAAATAGAAGGTTCTTAACTGTCTCAGAGTAAGGTCCCCCAAGGAGCTGGAGAGCTAACACGTAGGACAGGTTATGTTTCTTGGGCGTCCAGTTGGATATATTCAGGTCAGCAGGTAGGGAGGTGTAGCAAACAGAAGGTTCTTAACTGTCTCAAACAGAGTAAGGTCTCCCAAGGAGCTGGAGAGCTAACACGTAGGACAGGGTATGTTTCTTGGGCGTCCAGTTGGATATATTCAGGTCAGCAGGTAGGGAGGTGTAGCAAACAGAAGGTTCTTAGCGGTCTCAGAGTAAGGTCTCCCAAGGAGCTGGAGAGCTAACATGTAGGACAGGTTATGTTTCTTGGGCGTCAAGTTGGATATATTCAGGTCAGCAGGTAGGGAGGTGTAGCAAACAGAAGGTTCTTAACTGTCTCAAACAGAGTAAGGTCTCCCAAGGAGCTGGAGAGCTAACACGTAGGACAGGTTATGTTTCTTGGGCGTCCAGTTGGATATATTCAGGTCGGCAGGTAGGGAGGTGTAG
>NC_056725.1:132923311-133030811 GCF_019279795.1 Protopterus annectens
CCCCCTTAAAAAGAAACCCCAACTGTACTCATTTGCATACTGCATACTCAGAGGTGATCTCTGCTGAACATACAAGGCCCATGTCCACAACAATATTGATGGATATGCTCCACATAAGCAACATAAGCAAAAGCCACTGAGGGCAACATGCTCTGGGATATGTACCCAAATGCAATGATGACTAGGATGTGCTGGAGGGATACATTCCTGAACCGGACACTCACCATGCTTTGGAACATGATTCCTATGAATATCAGGCAGGGACCCTCACTAGCACTCTTCAAGAGATACTTCGATGGGTGGATGGGAGACAGACATGTACGCCAGGGATCACTGCAGTGGCTCTACTGTACACAGGTGCAGGAAACAAATGGCTCTGCTGTTCACGGGCACAGGACACTAACCTAGGAGGTGCATAAGTGAAAACACTGTAGTTGGGCTTACGAATGGACTTGGTCAGACAGCATAGTACCTAACTATGAACCTATGATGTTATTACATGTCCTTTGTGCATGGATAATTGAGTAGCTCTTCCATTTCAATTAGCTAGCATGCTGTTACACTGTCTGGTGACTAGAAGCCATATGTATCCTGTTATTGTGTATTGTACATGCCAATAGACATACCTGATGTTTGCATAATATAGCAGTAATGCTATGTAAAATATTTGACATATCTACCTACAATACTGTACATTTTACATTTTTGCAACATTATCCCATAATGCAAAGCATAATTGCACAGCAGGACCAACTTAGACATGTTATTCTCAGTTATACGCCCATACATATGCCTATTGTTACAGTATATTAACATATACTATCCCCTGTTATGGCACGTAGTTGGACAAACCCTGCCACTGACAGCGGCTGGAGTGGAATTGTTGTGTTTAAAGCCCTTATGTAGCATCCCTTGTGGTGTATAAGGTGTTTATCCTGTGGCCCACAGCAGTACACACAATTTCTACAAGCGTTACTATGCTCAACAAGACATCACTACATAATACCTTTTCCCACTGTATGCATTGCATACACTTTCATTAATACAGAACAGGCACTACATACACTAGCATACTGAGTGTTCTACATACATTCTTAGTGGTCTGAGTTTACGAAAATATCTGTCTTACTCCTTTCCTGTTTCAACGGTTTTATGGTATGTGCATACGGTTTGAATGTATGGCAAGCCATCCTTTTATACGTAGATACCAGTAACATGTGGTATCCTGCCACCAATTGGTGTTCCGGAGTAGATGATTGCATGCACATCAGCTGTGCAGCTACTCCATTAGCCAATTACACGGCAACAGTGGGGTATAATTGAATACTCCACTTGGGCGTTGTCCTTCTGCCCTACCTTTGAGGAAGACGGCCTGGATGTGTTTTTTGTAATGAATTGCAACTGCTATATGGAGAGACACAGATATTTTGACTTCATGTCCCCCGTGGATTGTGTGTGACAGCTAGAGGATGTACTTCTACATGTGAGTGTAGCTGTTATCTCAACCATCTGATACGAGACTATTGCAAACAAAACCTGTAACATTGGCGTCTGTTCCTCTGTACATCAGCAACTATTTCACATAGCGCCATTACAGTGTGTCTCTCACAAGGTATGTTGAGGCTTCTGTAGCTGTCATTGAGTGAGTGGATGTTTGTGATGTTATTACAGTCTGTATTGCAATTGTTTCGGGTGTGGGGGAGATGTAGGTGGGTGTACATAGCAGATAAAGGTTTGTGGGGACTGCATTTATACATATCCAATATGTGTGTGAGGGCTCCTTCCCTAATTGAAGACCTATAATTTAGTAGACTAATACTATGGTTATTGCAGGCTTATTCATTAAGCCATTGTTAATTGGTTCCTATATAGCATGCAGGTGATGTTGATCCTTCAATCCCTCTGGTAATACATCGATATGTAATGAAATGTTGCTACATGAAAGCTGTCTCGTGTATTTCTGTAACAGATATTTGCACTCATTGCAGTTGTGTTGTTGACTGAACCTCTTTGGCTTGGGTTGCCACCTTTTCAAATGGCCATAGTGGGACATTTGCAGGACACACATCGGATTTTAGAGGCCGACACATACCCACGGTCAGTACAAAGGATAGAACTTAACTTTTTTCCTAAATAAAACCTTATTCTTGTAGCAGTTTAGTTGCTTATTATGTTTCTTGCAACATTTAGGTATTTTAGATACAGAAATAACTATTTTATGCAACTATTATATAAAATATGGGACATAATTATGTCCTACAATCTCAGGACATTTGCCCTTTTTAATATTTTTTGTCAGGACACAACTGCCCAAAGAGGTACTGTCCCTCTCAAAGTGGGACAGGTGGTAACCTCATGCCTAAGGCCGGCTATGACCACACCTACTGTAATAATCTACCTCCAAGTTAGCACGAACAGACACACGAAGCAAACACACACACGCATTACAGTCCCATGGGAACACACACCACACTCAGAACACACACTCACACACACTACAGCAATCAGAAACACACTTAAACACAGTACCTACCTGGACCGCAGCACCAGCAGCAATAACTAAATGTTCCCTAACACCGTGATAATAGTACTCGCGGTTCTAGGAAACACCAAAACGTAGATCACCACGATGCAGTAAAAGTATAAAAGGTCTTTTTATTGCATCACAAGCGCTTTTGCATACAATCCTGTATGCTTCTTCAGGTTATAGTTCAATACAAAAAATCACATGGTTATATAGAAAGAACAATTAATTAGCTTCCCGCTCTTTTTCTTAATTGATTAATAATTAAAACTTACTTATCATCAATTAAGGTCTCTTTTGCAAAACACTCACTCTATTCTATCTTTCATACTGCTTTATCATTTTATTATACAAATGCAGTTCATGACTAATACCCATTCTAAGACCTCATCTTGTTTAAAAGTATATATACAGATACTATCTTTGTTGTGTTAAAATATATCAAATTTATGATGAATGTAAAAAATCTGTAATTAAATAATATATAATGATATAATGATATATAGTAGCATTAAGCTGAATATTTGATGCCAAGTGAGTGTAGAAACATAAATGTATATGAGGATAGTAGTCACACTCATGAAATATAGAAACATATTATTATAATATATATATATATCCTATTACATCATTGTTATAATACTAAAATGCATATATGTATATGTTTACTTGGTTAATGGTTGTAAATACAAAACTTGTATACATAATGCTGACAATGAATAAAAAGTTTAAAAAGTAAATATGTATAAAGATACCTATATCCATTAAAACATATTTAAAAGCATAACTTAATGGTAGGTATTAACTTATGTACATAATATTGGCAATGAATAAAAAGTTTAAGAAAATAAAGATGTATAGAAATGCCTATATCCATCAGAACAAATTTAAAGGCATAGCTTAATGGTAGGTATTATATTAAGAGGTCATAATAGTAAGAGCTCAGTTTGTATGTAAACATATATACTCCTTGCTGCATTGGTCAGCCAACAAAAACTAAAACCATCCTACTACAAAATCAGCCATCATATACAATGTCTAAGAGTATACAACAAATATATAATTATATAGATGCATAGATTATCTCAAAGCCAATACAGATTTCAGACTAACTGTGCTATTTAGGCCAGGAGGTATGTGGGCTTTGAGCTTCAAAATCCATTCAAGTTCAACATTTTCAATGAATGTCATATTGTCTCCTCCTCTTTTTATTCGTCTGACCACATCTATAACACGAAAATAAAATTTATGATCATGATTTTCATTAACGTGCTTAGCTAATGTGTTGGTTAATATCTGTTTTCTCATTTCATATATGTGATTATAAATACGATTCTTTAATTTTCTAGTGGTTAGACCTACATAATATGCCTGACAATCATTACATGTGGCTAGATAAATAACATTGGTAGTCTCACAGGTTGCTTGTATATTAAAATAATAATCTTGACCAAGATCTGGTATATAAAAATGGTTATCTGTTAAAATATGCTTGCACGTATTACATTTATTGCAAGGTACAGTCCCTATATACATTGCTCTATCTATTTCATTCTCTTTATACAATTTGTCATTGCACAGGAGTCTTTTTAAGTTTTTGCTATTTTTGTAGCAAAAGCTGGGTTTCAAACCTACTACTTTCTTAACATCTTGATTCACTGTCAGTATGTTCCAATTTCTCTTGATAATGTGAGAGACATAATAATTATCACTAGTGTATCTAGTTACAAATGGAACATGAAATGTAGGTTCCTGATGACTTGATGTATTTGGCACTGATTTCCATTTATTATTAGATTTAATCCTTTTTGTACCTATTTTATATCTAGAATTATAAATATTTTGATTATGTGCATCATTAGTAGTTGGTAAAACACTACTACTGATCACTTCTAGTAGACCAATAGGGTAGCCTCTCATTATAAATAGGTTTCTCAGAGTTAGCAATTCCTGATCCCTTTCCATCACATTATTACAGAGTCTGTAAATTCTCATATATTGATTTCTAACTATGTTGGCAAAGACATGTCTTGGGTGCATACTACTGTATTGTAGAATGGCGTTTTTCCAACATTTCTTTCTATAGACCCTGGTAACAAGTGTATGTTCAGAGTTAATAGATATAGTAATATCCAGATAATTGATTGCGGTGCTGGAGAACTCCATTGTAAATCTTAAAAAATCAGTGGTTGACTCCAAGTATTTACTAAATTTCAATAGGGAATTTACATCCCCTCTCCATAAAATCAGAATATCTACGAAACGTCTATAGAGTATAATATTCTGTTTGTATTCATTGTTAAAGACATGATGGTATTCCCAATTGTACATAACAAGATTTGCGTATGAGTTGGCACAGGGGGTGCCCATCGTAACCCCCCATACCTGTTTATATAGTTTTTTGTTAAAAGAAAAGACATTATTGCTGAGTACTATGTCTAATAGAGTACGAATAAGTAATTGTGTATCCTTGTCAATGATAGTATCTCTGCACATTACTTCCCTTATCGCTTCTATTCCATATTCATTTGGTATTACTGTAAACAAATTGTTTACATCCATAGCAACTAGAAGTAGAGGGGAAGTTGTAACTAAATCATGTTTCATTAAAGTTAGGTCATTTAGTAACTGTTGAGTGTCTCTAAGTATAGTCGGTACATTTCTTACTAAAGATCCTAATTTGGACTCTATGTATATAGATATGTTTTCTGTCAACCATTTATTTCCTGCCACTATAGGTCGCATAGGTGGGGGAAATTGTTGCTTATGTATTTTCGGGAGTCCTTTTATTAACGGAATTAACGGGCACTCTATAAGACAATAGTCATAGAATTCCTTACTCAGCTGCCTGCACATTAACAGGTCATACAGGGTGTCATGTACAAGAAAAATCAACCTATCTAGTTCAGAGTCATTTATAGTTGTATATTTTTCAGTATCAGACAACATTTCTGACATTAATTTATTATAAAAGGTGGTGTCCATTAAGACAAGTCCACCACCCTTATCAGCTGGTTTAAGAATAATGCTCATATCTTTTGATAGATTCTTAAGTGCCATTTTTTCATTGTAATTTATGTTGTAGTATGTATGATATTTCATGTTAGTATCTAAAGAATTGGAAAAATAGTTGTAAAAATCATTTTCACAAACTTGCATTAAACAATTAACAACATTTGGCATTTCAGGTACAAATACACTCAATTTTTTAAAATTGCTATCATTGTCCAAATATACACTCTTGTTATTGTCCTTAAACAGTACTTTAAGTGAGACGTTTCCTCAGAACATGCGTAAGTCAATCAACAGTTCCGATATACTACTCGACTGTGACAGAACAAATGAAAGGCCTTTATTCAAAAGGCTGGTCTCATATTCATTCAACGAACGACTAGATAGATTAAAAATCAAGTCAGTCAATTCCTCTGTTTTCTCCTTACCTCCATGTTTTCTTCTGAATACTTTCTCTTTCTCCTCCCCCGGCTGCTTGATCTGATTCGATTTTGTGCCCGAAACTTGACCGGAAAAGGTAAAAAACTATTCTGCACAGCAGAAGAGCTGTCTTTAGGTCTAGCGCCTTTTTGCTGTGTTGTTTGCCTTAGTCCGTCTTGATTTGGTGGCGGTGTATCCACCATAGAAGTCGCTTCGCTTGCATCTTGGCGCTCTATTTGCGTCATCTCAGTCAGAGGAATGGTGTTAGTAAGGTGCGTTGGATTTCTAGTGTTCCAGTACTGTGGTCTTTCGGTCTTTAAGCCTTGTGATTACACGTGTCGGTATGTAAAGCATTCGGTAGTTGGCAGTATCCTATTTATTTGTACCTCCATGGCTGTGTACATGTTGTTAACCTATCTATATATTTGCTGATATATGCATATCCGTATATATCGACATATATCTCTCTATCACCCTTTCTATCTCCTTATTATATATATATATATATATATATATATATATATATATATATAGAGAGAGAGAGAGAGAGAGAGAGAGTGAACACATCTTTCGTTGGGTACATGGCGGTGCATACTATTTCTGGAACTCCGCCCTTTTGTGTTTTAACCTGTCACAATACACACCTGCCCTTGGTACATCTCAGGTAGCTTAGTGGTAGGTGATTGTGTACATGGTTGCGTGTTCTACTCCTGGCAGTGGTCATTTTACCTCTCAGAGCAGGCACTATTAGTACAAGGGTGATTAATGCAGATTTCACCTGTTCTGGCCATCTTTGACCGTGATCTGTGCGATACTCAGGCTCAGCAAAGCTTCGACCTGTTTTAAGCATATCCATGTAGTCATGTTTAAACGACGCTTACCATCACTTTCCGGCGCATAAACCCACTAACATGTGCTTAAACGTGCTCTAATGACCTGCATCCAACATCCATTATCCGTGCCATCGGAATTACGTAATGGCCCTTGCAGGTCGTGGAACTGGGAACATGCACGACACAGTCAGTGGCTTTACCACTTGGGCATCTGGGATATGTACAAGTGTTATGGTGTTTTGTATATGGACTGTACTATGGCTGTTCCTCCATACTGCAAACAAATGTGTAACTCAGTTAGTTTACATATGGATGATACCTATTAATGGTATGTCCAAGTGATGTTTAATGGATGTGCTCCAGCTATGGGAATCCATGTCACAGTGAGCCACACACTGTAATGTGCTACACCTTTCCACAACCATAACTGGAGAATGCTGGGGTGATGGATACCTGTCATGGTTACTCCCCATGCTTTGGAACAACATCCCTGATTACATTATATAGAGACCTTCATTAACACACCAGGGAATCCTTGCAGAGTGGGTGGGGAACAGTGGTTACACACATGGATCCCACAATTGCCTCTGCTCCACAGAGGGACAGTTAGTTAATCGATGGGGTGGCGACAGCAGACACATTTTGCCTAGGCTGATGAATAGCCTCTGACAATCAGGCATGTACCTACCGATGTACCTAGGAACCTATACATACAGTATCAACACATGCTGTTAGCTTCGTTTACTGTTCAGGTGTTGACTTACCTTGTTCCAATAGCTGTTGTGTGTGCAATAGTTGAGAGCTGCCTATGTAGGATTCACACAGTAGACCACCTATACATAACAATTTACAGGTGGTCGTGTGTGTGTGCCATCCATCTTACTGTGTGTGCAGGTGGAGAAGTGTGTCAGTCCATAGGGGCCTACAGTGTCAGTGTATGTGCTATACGTTCCCTCTTTGCCAAGGCATGGGCATATTAGACATGTCTCCGTCTGCCTACTGGGGCTGGCACAGGGTGTTCGTGGTCTGAATCCCTCTGTGCCTGTGATGCCCTTGGCAATTGTGATGGGCTGTGAGGTCCTTCACCATTATGTCCCTACTGCAGCTGTTTCTGCAGGATCATTTTATGTAGCATGGCACATACTATGAAGATGTGAGCACACATGCCTGGAGAGTACTGCAAAGCTCCACCAGATATGTCCAAGCAACAGAACCGTGATTTCAGCATCCCAAACACACACTCTATGATGATTCTGGTTTGTGCATGTGCCTCATTATGGCGTTCTTGCATAGGTGTGTGTGCATTTCTGATGGGAGTCATCATCCACGGCTCCAGTGCATAGCCAGCATCCCGCACAAGGTGGCCATATGGGATGTCCCCCCTGACAAATACCTGATACAGCTGTGAGGCATGCCAGATGTGGGAGTCATGGTAGCTTCCAGGGCTGCCAGCGCACACATCCGTGATAATGCCCTGGGCATTGCACATGACCTAGCAGTTGATGGAGTGGTATCCCTTGCGGTTTATGTACCGCCTACCATACTCACTGGGTGGTGACTTGATATGTATGTGTGTGCAGTCTATTGCACCCAGTACCTCTGGGTAGTTTGCCACATGGTGGAAGAGACGCATATGCTGGCCATCTTCTCCTGAGTTCGGGGGAAGTATATATGCTCATTGGCATGTGGTAACGTGGCATCCAGGAACTGGTGGAGTATCCTGGATGCTGATGCCTGTGAGATTCCCATGATATTTCCAGTTGGCCTTTGAAAGGTACCTGTGGCTAGTATTCTCAAGCTTACACATACCTTCGTGTCCTCTTTTGTAGTTCCCCTTGGACACATTTTCTTTATTTTTATTGTTTTATTTTCTTTGTTTCATTGCTGTTGTTTTTGTTTTTCTTTATTTCTCCTTTCTTTTCTTTCCTCTATAACTTTCTTGAATAACCCCCCCTTCCCTCCCCTTTTTCCGTTCCTTTCCTTTTCCTCTACCTTCCCCCCCTCCCCCTTGTCCCCCCCCTCCCCATCATTACCCCTTTTCCCTCCTTTTCCTATTTCTTTCTTCTTTCTTTTCTTATGTTTCCTTATTTTTCTTTTCCTTTTCCTCTTTTTTTCTTTTTTCCTTTTTGGTGCCCTTGGAAGATGTATATCAATATCTTTAGTGTCTTTAACTTTTTTAAGATGCTAGATTATGAGCTAGGACATTTCTTTACTATACTAAATGTATTTATGAACAATATAGGATGATAATATGTATATAGGAATTGGGATACTTCCTTTATGCTATGACAATAGGCTTTAAATATAGTCATCCTTGTCATGATTTTCATGTTTTGCTTATTTGCACCATATACATAGAATTTGTTTTGTTGTTTTAAAAAGCATGTAGATACTAACATTGTAACTCTACCTTATATGGATATGGCTTCCTGCTATTAATGAACAAAATGTTTTGACACTACCTTATATGGAAATGACTTCCTGTTCAAGTAATTAATTTATTATGCTTAAGTGTTTAACTTATTGCTTAATTGCTTTATTAACTGATTCCTTGTCGTATATAAGGGTAGAGTGTAGCTCTTTTTATTGTAACCTGATGAAGCGCACGATATATGTGCGTGAAAGCGCTTGTTCTTTTAACAATTAAACAATTTTAACAATTAAAAAAGTTGATTGATTTTAATTTCGTGGTGGTTCCAGTGTTCTTCAATCACCTTCGTGTCCTCTGGGATGGGTTCCCCTCTGTTGTTCCTGGATCTGAGGCGTGGCCGGCACAGCTCAATAATTTGCTGTATGATTTCCCTGTCCACCCTGTAACGCTCTACTATCTCCAGATCATGTAGACCCTGGTAGGTTACCCTTGGTCTGAACACTCTTCTCCTCCTCCGGATCCTGAGGTGGTTGTCAGCATCAACCTCCACACCACCTTCAGTCTCCAAGACATGGTGATGAATTACAGCTATGGCAGCTCTCAACATGTACATTGTAAAAGTTCCCCGTTTGTTTACACCAATTGTGCAGCGTTTGGGAATACACGAGTGTGTGTGTGGTACCTTCTCACTTTATACTGTTATGCTTTGAACACTGATGATGTCATAGGGTGTGTATGTACAATCAGAGCTGCAGGGTATCTTATGTGTTTTACCACAGGTACTGCTATTGTGGTGCCTTTGGTGTTGAATTACATTTAGCTGCCATGGATCACCTCTTGCCCTTGCCTTCACTTTTCTTAATGATTCCCCTCCCATTGTCGGGCATGCATCCAGCAGCCTGCTTTCTTGTTTTGTACTTTCCCAAACCAGGATTGTGTTGCAACATGTGTTCTATAGCCAATCTACTGCAGGTTTGCTTTGCTCGGCAGTGACAGTTCTCTTTTCTTTGCAATCTGACACCTCCCCTATCCTGTTCTGCAGGTTGCTACTAGCAGCCTTTTTAGCTGGCGTCAGTGGCCCACTGTGAGTTAATAGGTGTTAATTACTCAGTTGTATTCCAATTACCCTACTGCGGCATTTACTTATTGTCTTCCCGTAAACTTCCTGTTTGAGCTGTGGTGCGTGGCACGTGCGTCCGCTTACCGGGTTTCGGGCACATTGTCATCCATGTACACATGTGCTTTCGGGCACCATGTGTGCTCTCAGCTAAGAAAAGCAATACCTACATCCACACCCCTATCCTGCGGCTTTGCTTAGCAATGGGCAACCCGGATTTGCATTGCTCCAATGTCCTTACAGCTACGGTGGCACACCCCACTGCTGATGTCATGTATACCTCCAGACCACTCCTCGGTGTTGTAGTGCTGCATTGTATGGTACATCCTTACGCCGGTGGGACATTTGTGATTCAGTATTACTTGCCTCATTTGCATGGCATTGACTACTAATTCATAGTTACCGTGCCAAACACTGTCACAGACCCTTAGCAACACTTGCAGCTTGGTTGTGATGTAGCATGCATACCATTGACTATTATGGTGAAATCATGATTTGTGTTACATTGCAATCTTATGACATATGTATATATTTTCCTTGTGTTCCCATTTGCGCACACATGCCCTGCGGTTGTACTTTGCGTTACTGTGGCCATGACATTAAATGTTATTTTTCATGTGTTGTGCATGTTTTTTTATGCCATTAGCTGTACATTTAGCCATTGGCATACGTTAACTTTGTAATACGTAAGTTTGGTCCGCTTTCATGGCTCCGATGTTCTGTTTGGAAAAATGTAAACCGTTTCTTTTGGTTTACATTTCTGTATGCTTACGCTACGCCTGCACCACTTCATGAATCGCTATGTACCTTCACTTGCATGCTGCAGTACTGCGCATGGGGTGATTAGCATACATGAGCCGAGAGCTGTGCAGATCTGGCGTACACTGGTAGTGCATGTGGAATTGGATCGTACCTGAATCGCTCGGCGGCCATATTTGGCGTTATACCACCTATGCTATGCCTGCGCCTGGCGCAAGCTTCATGAATCCTGGGGATTATTTATTAAAATAGTATCATGATATGAGTATCTCAGTATAGAGAGAGATTCAACCATATGCACAGATGCAAGCCCTTTTATATTTTCTAAAATAGAAAAAGCATACAAGGTTCAAAGTTTTTATAACTATGATAAAAGCCATGCACAAATTTTCAAGGTAAAAGAAGTAAACAGATGAAGAATGGGAGGATAGCATAAAACATTTCTCATTATATTATCCTGACACGGTTTACATGTTCACTTTCAACAAGCTTATCTACAACTGTGTTCCATGCAAGTACTTGTTACATAATGGATGCATAAATTTCTTTTGAGGTTGTATGATTAAAAGAGACATTTACCAGTTGCTTGCTAAGCTTTAATGAATTCTAACAAAAGTCAAGCTGTTCTTTCAGTGAGAAAGGTACATGTGAAGACACTGCAGCAGTTTTAAGATAGACATGTTATAAAACAAACAATTAAATATATAGCCACTACACACGTAAACTTGAGTTAGATCTGATGAAACTCTTTTAAGGGTGAAAGTGCTCATCTGTTATTTTTCAATAAAGAAGTTTTTATTACTAAACAAATTATAAGCACTTGATTACTCTGAAGTCTCAACTGAGCTTGTCTAGGGTGCATGGTTCTTTTTTTCCTGATTTTTTAGGTTTCTCAGCAGCTCAGAGGTATCAGTTTTCCCTGTGTGCGCACACGCTCTCTCTTTCGCTCTATACATATATATATATATATACATAAAGCCAGATTCATAATGGTTACCACAAAGTGTACACTATGTGTGCACTTATTGTAACTTTTATGAGTGAATAGGCAGCAGCAACACTGTGACTGTTCTTGAATTCAGTGTACCCAAAGTGGTGGCAACCTTTTTGAATCTGTCCTATATACTTTTAACAGTGATTCATTTAATTTAGACATTTATTTGATATTTGACTGTATTAATGATTGCCTTTCAAGGATGTTAAAAATCACATCTGGGTGTATGAATTTCAAGATATTTCATAGAAACCGGAACCCTTCCCATTTCCTTAATTATTGCAATAGGTGCAAAATGCACAAAGAGACTGTCTGTTAGCTGAATTTCCATATATCTTCTGAGAAAATTCTAATTTTTATTTTTCAAATTTCTCCACAATCATGCCTTAGGCCATGCAAATGACCCATTTAGTCAGACATCACATGTTTAAGTAAAAATCTCTTAGTAATAGCACTCGGTTTTAAGAGAAACCTTCATGGCTCTTCTCCTCTTGTCATATTTGCCCATTCAACTATTGTTCATTAATACATCCCACAGGTATGATTTGATGGGACTGGTGTACATTATAGTCTGTAGAATGCGATCCACAACAAATTCCCTAAATTCCGGATTCAGTAAGGGGAAAAATCATCATCTACACATACAATTTCTTTCCCTCTCATAGTTTCCAAGGTTGTTACTAGGCTAATGACCACTAAGGTCCTTAAAAGCCTAGCCTCGCACCCCAACCCAGTTGGGGCCAAGTATCATACAGAGAGGGGTATGTTAGTATGCAGATAGCTAAGGATTTATGGGGGGTGTTAGTTACGATGATTATTTTCTTATTGATGGTCTGTATCCCTAAGGGACATGGAGTGGGGCATACCAGGGGTAAATTTATGATTTCCCATCCAGTTGTCAAGGTTTCATTTGAATAGGGTCAGGGATGAAATCTGTTTTACATGGATAAGAAACCTATTGCATAGTGTGAGGATTCTTTGGGATACATATCTGTCTCTCCAGCATGTTCCATTTATGTCACAAGTGAAGTTCCGATCCCTGAATCATGTGTTTCTGGTGCTGTTTGTTTTATGCATGTGCAACAGATCCATCAAGGGTTGGTCTGAGGAAGCCCTGTAAGTCAGCCAAAGATCAAAGATCAGAGCAAAAAGAATATTTAGGTAATCAGTGCAGGACAGGGTATTCATGCAATGAATTCTCCTGATCATAAACGTTTGTGGGCATTCCAACTGTTGCAAGTGTCTGGTTAGAGAGATGCTAAAGGGGGCATTGTATTTAATCATATGTCTGATAATGGCAGATTAGAGTGGCACTGTAACTTCCTTGTACTTGGATGCCATAACCATACCTATTAGCTGAATGACAAAATTATTTTCTTGTTCTCCTAGCTACATGTTGGTCAATGGCCAGATTGCTGTCTACATACGTTCCCAGATCCTTTACTACTGGTTTGACTCTTAAGGGATGTTTTATCAATGGAGTAATTTACCTGCATTGACAATTTCCGCAAGGGTATTATAATGATTTTTTGGCATTGAGTTTGGGCCGTGACATTGGCCCCAGTCAATTGTCTATGTTAAACCCACTTGTAAGATATTTGTGTCTTTGAGGGAATCTATAATACCTCCCAATCTATGGTCATCTGCGAACTTGGTGAGCCAGAGGCCTTTAAGGTTAGTCTTGAATTTCGAGAAGTAGATGTCAAACAGGAGTGGGCCCAGCACAGAGCCCTGGGGTACTGCACTTGTGACCGGTCTCTTGGTGGAGGCAGTATCAACGAACCTCACATCTTGGGTCCTATCTGTGAGCCAGCTGGCAATCCAGCAAGTTATGTAAGGGTTTACACCTAGTTCAGGGAGCTTGTCAACAATATGTGAAACAAAGGAAACAAACAAACTGATGAAAACAAAAAGAAACAGTCATAGCCAAGACTGTAATCCACAATTTTGAAATTTCAAACTTCAACAAACTTCTTCTTAATGAACAAAAAACAAATTTTAACAATTTTAACTCTATGTCACATGGTGGCAATAAACCAATCCAACATGTTTCATATTTCAAGCACATACAAACCCCCACTTCACTCTTTGTTACAAACATTTGAACACATTTGTGAATTGGACATTTAGAGACTTGGTGTATGATGAACATAAAAGTAAAAACGGGTGTAATTTTAACACTAGCAAATCACTAGTAAAAAAAGCCTGGAAAGCTCAATTGTCTCTTACTTCAAAAAGGGTACTGTAGAAACCAGAACAAAGGTGGGGAATGGATTATTTGAATAATGATGATTTACGTTCAATGAATAAAGAAGGTCCTAAACAGTGCTTATAATTATCAAGCTCCCATGAAAGCAAAGTTAATAGGGCTTATAAGTTTATTAAAAATGAGTAGATGACTTGTTCATTGATCATTAAATGAATTTTTTTACTATTAATTCTTGGAATACCTTAGAATCCTTGTTTTCCCTGTTATCCCCAGGATCCATAAAAATTTGGGGATTCCCCCTATTCCCCTATGACTTGATTGAGGCCAGCATTCAGCAATTCTAACCCCCCTGTTGTGCCAAGGTTGCTGATTCAAAAAAAAAAAAATACTGATGAAAACAGGTGTGTGTAAATTCCTTTCTGGTCTTTCCTAGAGGAAAAAAGACCGGATTAGAAGAACATACCTTTACACGGTAGACATCAGGGACCTTTACACGTGTATTCCCCATTCAATTGGCATAGAGTGGATAGGGTTAATGTTGAAAAAAAATAAAGCAACAGTGGCAGAGATTTTGTTAATTATGGAATTATTAGATGTCATTTTGTCTAACAATTTCTGTTTGTTTGACGGTGACTTTTATTTGCAAAAGATTGGTGTAGTCATGGGGTCACCGTGCGGTGCCAGTATAGTGAATTTAGTCATGGCTTACTGGGAAACAGAATTTATTCTTAGCAATATTGAGATTAAAAATTCCATAGTTATGTATACATGTTACCTTGATGACATCTTCATATTACTTAAAGGAGGTATAAATCAGGCTAACAGAATAGTAGAATTCTTTAATAATTACACCAGTTTTTTTGGAATTTACTTCTACATTTGATATTGATGAAATCTCATATTTAGGCATTAATCTCAAAAAGAATAGATTAAGCCACTGTTATGTTGCCAAAATTCATAGGAAAAGTACCTATTCTAATGCATTTCTGCATTATTCCAGTTGTCACCCTTACCACCAAAAACAGTCAGTGATTAAAGGCCAATTGGTAAGGGTAGCTCGAATTATTAGCCAAGACAACGACTTCTTTGACGAATGTCTGACACTGAAAAATATGTTCTTGGGGCGTGACTACCCCGAAAACTTAGTAGACTCACTTACTGATGAAGTATTAAAAGGCTCAACAGTTTTTACAAACCCATTTTGAGCATGAAACATGGGACTTTAGGTGACCAGTTAGAACAGAGCATTGATGTATTGGATGATTCTCAGGTTAATTTAATAAAAGAAAAAGAAAAAAATCAATTTTCAGCTAAGTTTTGTTACTAAATTCAGCTTTGAGAGACACCTAGTAGTGAAAATTATTAAGAAGAACTGGGGCCTTTTTAGGAATAACCCTATATTCATAGATTCATAGATTCATAGATTCATAGATTAGTATTATTATTATTTAATAAGTTAGGGGACACACCTATGGTCATATTTAGGAAGGGAAGAAATATAAAGAACCTATTGGAACATCAACTCAATAAGGTATTTAGGTCTGTAGGGATGTTCAAGTGTGAATCTTGTAACTTCTGTAGGTACATTGATGTCAGTAGTGAATGTAAAGTTAATGACATCAAATTATCTTTGAAGCAGAGTTCAATTGCAATTCTAGGTATATTGTCTATTTAGCCAAATGCCAATGTTGTACAGCATTCTATATCGGAAAAACAGAGCGTAGGCTCCATGATCACATTTATGAACATCAGTATGTGATTACTAAAGTTAAAACTGATAATGCGCTTGCAAGGAGCATACGTTTAGATATAGAGTCATAGACCAAATTACTTCAGATGTGAGAGGAGGTCCTATGCATCTTCTTCTTGAAGAACTGGAGTTGTATTGGCAAATGTATTTGAATGCCTATAACTATCCAGGCATTAATGATAGTTGTTCAATTAAATGCTTATTGAAACTAAAAAGCTTAAGGAGATGAACCCTTAGAACTGCAGGATATTATTGCTAATATTTGTTCTCAATTATTGGAATAAATAAGGTAACCATTTATTCCCATAAATTAGCTTATACACTATTTAGAGGCATGTTGAACAGTGAGAGTTGAATTATATAAATACTTCTTCATGTAATTAATCTTGTGTAGAAATGAAGTGATTTTTTTCATTTTTTCTTTATTGACAACAGTAACATCTTAAAAGATTTCAGTTATGTTTTTTGTTAATAATTATAGGGCACTTTATGTGTTTTTAATGTATTTTTAAGTACCTATTTGGAGTACTAGAAGGTTAAGTTACAATATCTTGTGGCTAGATTGCCACTGGATATGCACTTTATAAAACTGTCTCATGGTGGGCAGTTCCCGTTAAGTTTATTTTTGTGTTTATAATTACTAGTTGTTGTTTATTTATATATTTTTGTACACAGTCCTTTAAAGTAAATGTGGAATTATTATATATACATTTTTAACTGAGATTTTAATGAAATTTGTATTGACTTTTTCTTAGTTATTTAGTATGTAGGTGTCACAAGTATTTGTTTTTGGTCTTGCTCGTTTAAGAGAGGGTCATGTTGGATTGGTTTATTGCCATCATGTGACACAGAGTTAAAATTGTTAAAATAGGCAATGAATTCATTGTATTTTATTCTGAAGAAGTTTGCACTTTGTTGCAAATGAAAAGCGCTTCAATAAATTGTGGATTACAGTCTTGGCTACGACCGTTTCTTTTTGTTTTCATCAGCTTATCAACAATGCTTGAGTAGGGTACTATATCAAATGCCGTAGCCAGGTCAAGATATGCAGTATGCATTGTTTTACCCTCAGCCATTGCTTTGGTGACCCTCTCAAAGAAGTCTACCTGGTTAAGTAGGCATGACCTTTCCTTAACAAGGCCTAACCCGGATAGGTCTAGTGTCTGTAGGTTGCCAATGTCCTTGTTTATCATTTCCATGATAATTCATTCCATGTCTTTGCATATTAGGCTTGTTAGACTGATGGGTGTGTAGTTCCCTCAGTTGATTGATGGTCCTCCCTTGTGGAGGGAATAACTGTTGGGGTCATCTATTCACATGGAATGCAGCCTGTTTCATGGCTGTAGTTGGAGTGTCTCATGTGTCCTGACAGGTCATGTTTTAGGCTGTTCAGAAGGCAATCAGGGATGTTGTTGGGACCCATAGAGGTGGTGTTCTTGGCTTTAGCGAGTGCTCCCAGCATCTGATCCCTGCTGATAGCTGGGAGAAGTATGGTGGAGGCATTTCCACTAGTGGGCTGGGGGGGTGGATGAGGTGAAGTCTGAGCTGAATTTATCAGCCAGTAGATTTGCTATGTCACCCTGAATGGTGTAGATGGTACCATTTACCACCAGTTCAGCACACTGTTGTGTGTTACCTCTAAGGTCTGGACATAGCTGAAGAAGGCCTTCTGATTGTCCTTAGCCTGCAAGGCTATCCTGATTTCAGAGTTGGCCTTGCTGGACTTAATTAGACTTGTTAGTTTCTTGCTTAGTTGTATAAGAGAACGCTTGTCTTTAAGGGAGTTGCTTCTTTTGATTTTGGCAATGATGTTTCTTATTTTATTATATGCCCTTTTTAGGTGAAGATTCCACCAGTGGGGTTTGTTTTTAGTGTTTGCTTTGGTATTACTTCTAGTAGGTACAGTAGCCTTTATGCAGACATTCACATGTTTGTACAGTGACTCTGTGAATAATTTTGCATAGGTAGCTGTGGTCTCAGGGATGGGGGAGCCTTGAATTTTAATAAACTGCCACTTAATAAGATGTAGTTGCCTTTCAATAGTTCTTTGTTACTGGTTCATCTGGATTTTCTTGGTTGATTTGTACTTCAAATGAGACAACTTTGTGATCAGACCTTACTAGTGAGGATGTGACAAGGGGAGGGGGGTGCAATGCTTTCCCATGTTGATGAGTACCAGATCCAGCATGCTTGATGCTCTGGTTGGAACATGCACTAACTGTTCCAGGGTCTGTGTTAGTAAAGTCCAGGAAGCGTTGGCATGAGGGTCTGAGGCAGTGTATGTTTTCCAGTCTATAGAGGGGTAGCTGAAGTCACTGTTTGGTTGGATGGTGAAGCACGTCTTGCAGGTTTAGTTAAGAGCTGTGAGACTCTAGGGGCATAGATGGTGACCTGCAGCTAGCCATGATATGGTGAGGGACCTTGCCTATGGTGACTTGCACATGGATGAGCTCCATGGTATAATCCTATTTAACCAACCTGGCAGTATGTTTGTTGCTAACATAGATTGAAACACCTCCACTTTTGGCCACAGTCTGTGCTGTTAATGGTCTAAATGTGTGGAAAGCACTGTAACCTAGCAGTTCTGGAGCACTTTCTACAACTTTAAACCAAGTCTCTGTCATGGCACAGATGTCTACATTCAGAGTGAGGAGAGCTTAAATGATGTGGAGTTTTTTGTTTAGAATCCAAGCACTGACCTGTAACACCTTAATGCTGCTTGCAGATTTTTTTCACTGTGCTGGTAGTTTTGTCTTTTTGGCATTGCCTAAAAAGGCTCTAAAGAGGTGAATAAAATTTTAGCCAATATCTGAAAGCCTAGGGTGCAAAAGGTGAACCCATCCTTGGCAAAGCAACATGGTCTTTTGACCATGTTCGCCAATGCTGACAGATATCATCATTGGTAAAGGTAGAATGCTACTCAGTTTACCACTCATACCTGTCTGTGACACATATTCCAAAAGATCCATTATGTCTTTTTATTTAGTCCAGTGAGGTGTGTCTTAGGTCATTTACACCCACATGGGCTATGATAGAAGCATATTGGTACCTGGGATGCAATAACTTGAATGAGTGTGTGATATTATGGATCCTGGTTCCAGATAGGTAACTAACCATTATCTTCTCCTTGTCCAACCTGGTGAGTGGGGCATCTGTGTGTTGTACAGTGGAATCCCCAATGACAAGAGTATTAGTTAAAGTATATGCTTACCTTATGGGCTTTACTCTTGGGGGACCATTCGGTGTAAGCTTATGTGAGATATTTGGTGTGGCTTTTGGTGTGTGCTTTAGTGATTGCTGAGGAACAGTGTTGCCGTTAAGTGGCTTTGGAGGTCATTGAAATTTGAAAAGTTTTCTTTTAAGTGCTTCAGTACAAGACAATCTGTGTGTGTGGGGACCAGTATGTGTAAGGGATGTAGTGTGGGTATTCCTGATAACCTCACTCATATGGAGGATTTTTGTCTCCATGGAAGTTGTGTATTTACATCACTCACATACCATGTTATTTTCTTTAATGGTTAACTGGTTATCTGAGAACATGAGGCAATTGCTACATGCCTTAGGATGCCAACATTTACCAAGTTGGCCCCAGAGACATTTGAAAATTACATAACCATGTGATCTTGTCCTTTTATAGGGTTGGCTGTTTAGAATTAAGGATTGGGTTTTAATTGGGGTTTCCTAGGATAGTTTCTTGGGTTATAGGCAGGATATTATAGCTAGCAATTGGTAATGCTATTTGATGCACTGGCTAGCTGCTCTAAGCTTATTTCTTCATGATGCCATGCTGTTTAATAGGTTTTGGATCTAACCCTTACTTTATAGGTAAATTTTACTATCTAGGCATTTGCTACTATACAGGGGCATCATTAATCACCACAGTCTGGTGGGCAGCTCCATGCAGAAAAAAGCTTGAAAACTGATTTTTTTCCTATGCCCTCTAGCCAATAAATAACCACACTTTGAGCCTCTTCCACTGCCTTCTCATCACAGACAGCCCTAGCAAACACCCTCTGTCACAAGATGTCCAACCCTGGAATCTGTTAATATAAAAGCACAGCAAACACAGAGTGGCCAAGATCAACATGGAATAAAATGTAGAAATGTGGTGAGGCCACAAATCTGAAAATCTTTTAAATGCAGTTTAGATACAAAATGTATAATCCATTCTAGTGCAGGTAAACCCACTCTCTAGATATGTATTATAAATCCTAGGCAGTAGGCAGAACTGGTCTATCAATAAAATGGGTTCACTATCTAGTCACATAAGACCATGTCTGACAGAACTAAATGCATTAAAAGTATTTGTAAGGGATAGAAAAGATGGCATGCATGCAAAAAAAAAAAAAAAAAAAACCACTGTTTAAAGAACCCCTTTCACAGAACTCACCTATATAGCAAAACTGCCTTCAGGGGAGAATACTTAAAAAGCACATAGGCTTCAGTAGTGTTCCTGTGTCATAGTGATGGGATATCCCAATAAAGAAAAAAATGCTATATTCCCATTGGGGTTTCAAATGCAGAAATACCAGTTTCAGTTCAGAAAGGCTAATATGTAAATCTGATATACATTAAAACAAATAATTTTGCAAAACTTCAAAAACAGTTAAAGAACAAAAAGGAGACAATCAAAACCTCATCAGCAGCAGTACTCCTTTCCTGATACACCCAGACAAGCTCTCCTACACTAGCTTAATTTGGATTTATAGAGACTCTATGAACCTACTTTCCATGCTTCAGGAAATGTACTGTTCTGTGTAAGCTTTCTTACATGCAATTAAACCCACATCAGTGAATGCCATCCAACAAAGCTGACTTCATTCAGTGTCATTAAGTGCCATTTCATTTTAGCCCATTAACTTGATGGCGCTTAATGAACTTAGAAAATGTACACACATACACAAACACCCCAAATGCAGTGTGGGATCCTTCATACATCCTGTTACATTTTACTTACATTGTGGTCTTCACTACTGCATCATCACGGGTCAATTTCTAAGGTGACGTGCTTCATTTGCAAGAACTGTTTGAAAACTTGCATTTCTGTTGCATTTAACATGAAAAAAACATTTCATACATTAATTTAGGTAGTGAGACATTGTGGGTTCAGTCTTTCATGATGTCATGGCAAGAATTTTTATCTCTGAGAAAAATCTTCAGAGGACAGTTCTTACCAACAAAATAAACTACAAAAATAACAAACTTTTTGCTTCAAAAACTATATAATTTGGCCTTATATATGGTAAGGAAGTAATATCCAACTAAAATGTCTGAGAAATTAGCATGGCCCACTTTTGGCCCACTGATGTTCAATGGGAAATACTACTGTAATATGAAATAACACAGAGAAACAATGATACATTGAACATGTGTGGATCTGGTTTGTGTGATACATGAAAAATCTAATACTGTAGGATTAAGCCATTTCATTTATGAATCCTAAAAGTTCCCCTTCCAGAACTGATTTCATGATCATAACCTGATATAGTCTTGCAAACAGGGTATGTTCCGTTAATATCATCTAGACAACAAAATATACATTCATTTGTTGGGAAAATCTGTAATGCTAGTAATTTTACTTTAAAGTTACTTTTTTATCTTCTAAATTCCTAACTGCTAAGCTAGCCTCATTATACCTTTGACTGCTTCCCCACTTTTTAATTACGTTTCTCACTTGTAAACGTTATTAGGAAAAGCAGTAGCAAACTAAAATATTTATAACATCTAACTGGTTGAATTCAAGAAGTTTTGTGATTCCCACCTCTCCCCTTCTATTGACAGCAGTAGTGAGGTTTTACTGCCATTGATATTCATTATTTGAGAAATTACAATGCTCTCTCCCACTCACTGTTAAAGCTGATACATACATCCTTTCCTTGCTTACACTAATTGTTAAACATTCAGAAACACTTGTCTGCCTTGTGCAGTGTTGGTGGTCCACACCTCAATGATTAACTGTTCTCTTGGCAACAAGTGATTTATTCCAGTCATTACACTGCTAAATTATTTCAATTACACTGTACAATGGAGTCAAATGCCCACAGGGAAAACAATTCCTTATAGTAAGCAGTGAGTCATCTCTCTTCAATAATAACAAGCAGCTAATAAGAAATGTCAGGTGTTACACTATTTCAGTACTACAGGGTTAAATATATGTTTATATCAGGTTTATTATTCAAGACACTATCAGATGACAAATGTTAGGAATATTGTCAGGATTTGAGTGAAGCTGGTAAGTCAGGCTATAAGACAAGGAGTCTGTTTTTTAGAGAACTGTGCTTGGCTGTTTTGCTTTATGGATGCATGTTTCCAGGTAGTCAGATAGAATAAATATAATAGTGTCCCAATCTCAGATAAGCCTAGGCAGTTGTTGTTGTGTCGTTTGGCTTTTCCCTGTTAGGGGTCGCCACAGCGGAAATCTGGTCCGCTAATGATTGGTAGTTGATTTTTACGTGCCGAGTTACCAGCTCTGATGCACAACCTTCAACAAAGGTACACCTATTCACGCATGTCTCCACTCAGAAGACGCTCTAGCTGAGAATCGAACTGGACAGCGTCTTACTGTGAGGTGACAACGCTACCGCAGCACCACCACCGCGGGATTGTTGCACGCAATTAAGCATAACATATTCAACACCTGAAAACTTAGCTTTTCCAAATAAAATTTACATAACATAATTTTCAATTTACGGTATTATTTTGTAGAATATTCTCCTTGCATGTCAGCATATCATCAGCAGATGAGTGCCCTGACATAATATACCCAACAACAATATGAAATGAGACAAAAGCAAGATATAAATCACTGCAGCTCGTGATGATTGGGTGGATGGATGCAGTTTGAATCCCACCAACACCACCTAAAATGTCACTGATTGCTGGCACCACTACCACCAATTGGAATAAAAGGTCCTAAATGGCACCAAAGGAGATGGCCTTTTGAGTAATGACACTGGTACCCAGCAGATTAAAAGAAAATAAAAAATAGGAAATAGAAAATACATCCTTGGGATTCCACCCATATCCCTGCTGGACAGGGGCATCAGGTGCTGATTTGTCTATGCATGGGCTAAACTCTTGACTAGGCTTATAAGGGCCTCAGGGCCAATAGCCTAGTAACTTCCTATGATCCTATAAGTGCATACAACTCTAATTCAATAATTAATTCACAAAATTTAACCTGGCTCCAAGAATATAAAGAGAATATGCACTACTACCCTGGGTATGTGCTTCCAACATCCATAGCCAGATTAGACTGCACACATGCTACCTACAGAGCTGAGTCATTGGCTTAGCACCCCAGACCCCTTTCTCACTACTCTCTCTGTGAACCAAAACATCATCCAGTGAACCTTATGTTATTCTATTTCTCTCTGTGCAAAAATCCTGAGCAAAGATGTTAAATGAATTCTGGAAAAAGTCAAACAGAATGGTGTTGGGGGACAAAGGCACAAAATCATTGACATTTTTTTTAATTATTACTCTACTTAACTTAAAAAGTTAGTAGAGCAACAGACTTTACATCCACATGCATTGTCTAAGCAATATGAAGTATACAGCTGTAATATCTGGCTATACTGACTGACTGTAATACTCAATAATTTAGCAGAAAATGAAAGCATTATAGAGGTTCTGGACAACAATATGAGGCTAACTGCTGGGCATTCTGGGAAATCAGGGGAAGTTAAGAGGTACATGTATGTCCCTGATTCTTATGCTATGAGGTCTGGGATATGTTTGTGGTGTGTGCATACATATACATGGCATGCTGGCATCCTAAACATATCTACCATATGTAGAGACACTGGTTCACCCCACAGCCATATGAGAATGATGAATTTCTTGCTGCCTTCACACCAAGCAACCTAGGTTCAAATACCACCACCTACTTGAAGCAATGAGTAAGGGGAGAAGCACAGAGCCTTACTGTGTACACCTCACATTGGCAAGATATATGCCTTTACAGAGTATAGCAGCACCTTCCTTGTTACATCTGTCTTTGGGCTCTTGCTGCTCCTGAGTGACTTCTCTGGAGAATAGAGGTTGTGGGCTGCAGCATTTGGCCTCTAGCTTGCCAAAAAAGTGCGCTTTGGTGAGCAGAACTGGAAATATTTTGTATGAGCATGACAGATTTGTATTAAACTGATTTGCTAAACTGTACAAAGAGGTTATACCACCCCCTTACTACAGTTCCTGAAACACAAACATTCACCATCTGTTATTTAAGCAGCTAGTATTCACAATGCTGCTTATATGATTGCTGCTACTCCTTGCAGGGATTGATTGGCACCTCAACTACAGTGTTGATCCTGCCTTGCTAACAGCTTGTGTCCAGGTCAGCCACCTGTTAACCTTGCCTTGTTATGGCTTTGCTTGAAAGCATGGAGTAAAGTTAAACTCCCACCCTATCTGCAGAACACCAAGCAAATTTTACCATGAGGTTAAACCAACTAAATTAAAATGTATTATTTAAACAGTGGGCCCAAATAAACAGCAGCACTGGATTATTTTTTAATTAGATATATCATAAATTCTCCCATCAATCTGCAGAAACATTGGGCCAGATTCATGAAGGCTTGCACGGAGTGTAAGAGTAGTGTAAGACGGCAGACAGGCAATATGTGTGCTAAGCGATTCAGCAATAGCCAGCAGGGGCGTGCATGAGAGCTTCTAAAGCTACTCTTGCATGGACAGTGTTATGGTATGCAAATTACCTCATTTGCTGCTGAAAGCTATGCAAATGAGGTAAAATTGTGATCCAGGAAACACTAACCTGTCCGTGTAAGAGTAGTGTTATTTGCAGAAATGTACTCTGTTGGTAACGGAGTACTGTTCTGCAAACAGCTAAACGGAGCTATGACAGCTCCAAATAAAGGATGCATCTAGTTGAGGAAGCATGCCAAATATAAGGCCATTGGCATTTGCAAATGTTGTAAATCCTTAAAATCCATTTTTTCCTGATCGCCGATGTTTAAGCGTAGCGCAGCCGTGCACAAACGTGCTGTGCTTTAAATAAAATGAAAAAAGTGAAAAATAGCTACAAATGGGCAATTCTACTAAAAAGCTTGTTCTGCCATGCAGGTGAATGGCAGGCTGAAAACAACATGGCCACTGAGTAGTGGTTGCTAAGGGGGGGAAGCTCAGTGCAAGAGATGTAACCAAGCATTAGTAGGCAATCCTATGCAAATGAGGATAAGGATAGTGAATCCCAATTTTCCCCGACATGTGAGCCATGTCCCTAGAGTGTAAGTGTAGGAGTAGGGGAGTAGTAGAGTAGAAGATAGGTGACATCATGAGGGGGTATGTCTGAAAGACTGTAAGCTGATTGGAGCACAGTGGCTTGTGTTTGCCCTGAGTTGCTCATGATTGCAAGAGGTGTGTCTACAGTTGTCCTAGCTGAAAACAAGAAACCAAAGGTGTACACCGTGGATATATCTGAAATTTCTTGCAAATGTGCACACAGCGTGTGCGTGCGTGTGTGCCCGTGTGCACATGTTTGCTCTTGTTTGCGCAGCGCTGCCCCTTGTGGAAACAGAAAGGGAAAAAGGAAGGAAAAGAAGTAGTAGGAAGTTAACCAAGGAGAACTAGCAGAGCTGCCAGGTGAAATATATCAGAATCAGCCAATTACACAGGCAGTAGACTAGCCCAGCCCAGCAATTTAACCTCTGCAAACAGCAGTCTACCCTGTTTTTTCCCCCAAGAACTATGCAACATTGCAGTATACAGTGAGGAGACGGAGAAGAGTGTACAGACCCAGGGTAACCTACCAGGGGCTACATGAGTTGGAGATAGTGGAGTGCTATAGTGTGGACAGAGACCTCCTGCAGCAAATTGTTGAGCTATGCTGGCCACGCCTCACACACAGAACCAACAGAGGGTAACCCATCCCAGTGGATACCAAGGTATGTGTTGGCCTATGAATACTAGCTACAGGTACCTTCCAGAGACCAACTGGTAATATGATGGGGATTTCACAGGCATCAGCATCCAGGGTACTGCACCAGTTCCTGGATGCCATGTCAGCACATGTTGGTGAGCACGTGTATTTCCCCAATTCCAGTGAGGCATTGGCCAGCAATATGCGTCTTTTCCACCAAATAGCAGAATACCTTGAGGTAGTGGGTGCAATAGACTGCACGCACATACACATCAAAGCACCATCTGGTGAGCGGTGTAGGGTCTACATCAACCGCAAGGGCTTCCCCTCCATCAACTGCCAGGTCATGTGCAATGCCCAGGGCATAATAATGAATGTGTGTGCTGGCTGTACTGGAAGCTATCATGATTCCCACATCTGGCATCTGACGCAGCTGTACCAGAGATTTGCCAATGGGGACATCCCTGATGGTCACCTAGTGGGGGATGCTGGATATGCACTGGAGCCATGGCTGATGACACCCATCAGAAATACACACACACCCGAACAAGAACTCCATAATGAGGCACACGCACAAACAAGAAACATTATTGAGAGTGTGTTTGGGATGCTCAAGTCACGGTTCCAGTGCCTGGAACTACATGCACCCAAATTGTCATGGTATGTGCCATGCTACACAATATTATCCTGCGAAAACAGCTGCAGCAGGAACAGCATGGGGCAGGGCCAAATAGCCCCCCACCATTGCCAAGGCCTGCACAGGCACAGCATGACTCAGAGGAGGAACAACCTGAGCCTGCCCCAGTAGGCAGAAGGAGGCGTGCCCAGTATGCCCTGGCCTTGGCAAAGAGGCAATGCATAGTACATACACTGACTCAATAGGAACCCTGGAAATTACACCTCTCTCTGACTCGCACATACAATACAATGGATGCCTAACTTGACACTACCTGTTTTCAAACATGTATAGGGAGTGCACTATGTGCATCCGACATAGGCAGCCCTGCAGCACCACCTGAGGCATGATTGCCCTATTTTAAGCAATATAAAGCAGTGCTAAGCACATTTTACCACTATTTAGCACATTTAAGCACAATTGCAACTAGCACAACGTCGGGCAACGTTGGGCAATGTTGGACAAAGTCAGGCAAAGTCAAGCAAAGTCGGGTAAGCATGCTCACACCTGCTTTACTGTTCCTTAACCAGTCAGGTCTACTCAGCAGGAAAATAAAAAGCAGTGACAGGGCTCAAACTAGGATACTGTGCATTATAGTCACAGTACTGAACCAATAAGCCATGACAGCATTTCACTGGCACAGACACAGCAGGACAATTGTAGACTAATGCAAACACAAACAAATGCTGTATCATGCCCTCTGAACTCCCCCCCCAGGCCTATGCAGACAGATAACAGCAGGCCAGGCAGTGTGATGTGGGTTGGGTAGGCTATGAAGTCACAAACTAATATACGTGAAATTGGAAGCTAAGATCTGTAGTACAGTAGTATGCCTCAAGCCAGTATGATAGGCAACAGTACAGACTGAAATGGAGTACCTGACATAGCAGTGCAGGCCTAGCAAATGTATATAAGTGTTAGGTGAACCCCTCATCCCATGTACACCCACAGTAACAGTCAGGTGTGCCTCCCAGGTAGAAATGTACAAATAATAGCTGTCCCTCCTGTATGTAGAAATGTTGATAAGTCTATGCAAAGTGACTTATGGAAGCCCTGCAGGCACAGCATGCTTCCTGTTAATGTACAACACAAAGGTGAGCCCTGAAGTAGAAACCAACTTGATTTTTCACACACATATAGTGTATATGTCCATACTGGGCATGCTCACACACTTAAATAAACAAAGCAAATGTCAGGCAACAACATACTGAAATGTCATTCTGGGCATGCTCACACACTTAGGCCATGTCTGAGTATAGCTGTGGGCCACACATATCTGGCAGTTGCATATGTTTTACCCCAGGAACCTGTCACTATTCACCAACCCTGCCTTGGGCACACAGTTATATGAAAACAGACACATATACTATATTGGAACCCTGTCATAATCAAACTATGTACCACAAGTACTTAAGTTGTTCACAGAAAGTGAAAAAGCAAAGCAGATCGATAAACCTGCAATCAGTATCATGAATAAACAATGTGCACTCCTAACATTATCCAATCCATGTTATGGCAAAATAATCTGTGATGGAGTCCATAGAGAACCATGATGCTTCCTTCCACTATGTCATAAATAGCAATGTACACTCATATATGTCCTGAGTCAATGCAAACTGTAAATGACTGACATTGCCAACATCCTGTCAGACAGGATCATACATACATACCCCCCCTCTCACTGACAAAAGGCCCTATCATCATACCTGGAGATTGTGAAAGCACAGATATCACATATAGAATGGGTAAACAGCTCCTTCCAAACCTGAAAACATGGTCTATATGGGATTATATTGTTTCCATAGCTGTGTCATAAGTGAACTCCAGAACAAACAGACCCTGTACCTGAACAGTCTGTTGAGCCTCACCCTCTGTACAGGATATGAAACTGTTGAATGTGTTACAGCAACGTTTGTCACACTCCACAAGTGTTGGTGCACAACAGACCAGGGGAACTATTGTCTTATAAGCCTATTAAGCCTGATCTGCAAGGCCATGGAGTCCAACATGATGGAACTCATGAACAGAGCTATTGGGAGCCTACAACCCTACCAATTTTGGTTTAGTCAGGGGCAGATCATGGTTCCCAAACCTGCTAGACTGTTTTAAGGCAATCACCCAGGACATACATCAATGAAATGAGCTACACACGTCCCACATAGACCTTGAAAAGCCCTTTTCCAACATCCCAGGCTCAAGTCGTACCCACAAAATCAACAACCTGTGCATAAATATGTATGTCATCTGATGGATTGCCAACTGGGGCACAGATAGATCACACAAGGTAGAATTGTGGTCTCCTGTTCAAGCTGGTAACAACTGTTGTCCCCCATGGCTCAGTCCTGGGACCCCTTCTGTCTGGTGTATACTTTCATAAATACAGTCAAACACATGAGGGCTATGTTTAGCAAAGTTTGTGGATGACTGCAAAAAAGTCATCATAATCGATGTTTGGGACAACAGAGACATCCCTAAAAAGGGACCCAGTCAGATAGATGTGGTATCAAAATGATGGCCTCGAGCTACAGTCATACAAATACCACATAGGTGTCAATACCCTAAATATGGAGGTGATAATAAGGGATCTATGGACACATGTGGATAGTCATCTCTACTTCCAGAAACACATTCACAAAATGGTCATACAATCATGCCAGGTGTTCCCACAAACTGCCAAGGTCTTTGCATGTAGGTCAAAGGAGGTTCCCTCTACTCATCAGTCATCAGACCCGTCAGAGTACCACAACACACTTGTGATGAATCTGACTAGGCACCTGCAGCAGCTGGAAAGACCACTGAAGTACCTTAACAAGAGGATTACTGGCCTCAAACAGTTGCCCCATGCAACAAGACTGAATTTAACTCAATCTGTACTCTGTTGCATACTGTCTACTCAGGAGATCTCTGCCCAACAGACAGGTCCATGCCATGGCAACACTCAGATCTGCTCTGAGTTACAGCTCAATGGCACTAAATATACGGACCCAACTGATATTGCCAACATCCTGGCAGATAGGATCAGTGCTAAATTTACCCCCCTCTCACCCATGAAAGAGCACATCTCTATAATGGAAGACTGCAAAGTTGCTATCATCACGGCTACACAGGTAAAAAAACACTCTCCAAAGCCAGTATCACAGCATCCATGGGACCAGCTAACTTCCCAGGCTGTGTTCTACACAAACAACAGAACGAACAGGCACCACACTGATGTACCATGTTCAGTCATAGCCTCACCTCAGGCTTTGTGCCTGCTGAATGGTGCACAGCGACGGTTATCCCACTACACAAGAGTGGAGACACCACAGACCCCAGGAACTAGCTCCCCATTAGCCTGATGAGCCTGCTCTGCAAGGACATGGAATGTATCATCATACAACTTTTAAAAAAAGACATTGGTAAACTCCAAACTCTGGACCACAACCATGTTGGGTTTGTAAAATGCAGATCATGTCTCCTAAACCTGATAGACGACATTGAAGCAGTCACCAGAACCGTAGACAAGGGTTAGGTATTTCGCACAGCCTATGTAGGTCTTACCATGGCTTTCAACACCATCCCCCACGCTGGAATTATAGATAAACCCACTAAACTAGGTATAAATTGCTATGTCACAAGATGGGTTACCAACTGGCTCACTGACAGAACACACACTGTGAAAGAAGCAGACTCCAAATATGACTTTGGACCAGTGACGAGTGCAGTACCACAGGGTTCAGTCCTGGGTCCTGTCCTGTTTTGTATCTACATCCCTGAAGTAAACTTTAACATGGAAGGTCTGTGGCTAATGAAGTTTCCAGATGACTGCAAACTAGGAACCATAATTGTAAATACTAAAGATGTGGACATCCTACAAAAGGGCCTCACTGAGACAGATGCCTGGTGTCAAAGCCATGGCCTCAAGCTCAATACCAATAAGTGCATTGTCATCCCCTTTGGTAAAATCTCTGTAGCCATGAACTACAACATAGGCGGTAGTATACTTAACACTGAAAGTGTGATAAGAGACCTTGGGTCACAGGTGGACAGTGGACACACCTGTGATAATCACATCCCCACAGTAGTCAGGAAATCCTTCTACATGGCACATCTCATCACAAAAGGTGTCTCATGCAGAATAGAAGAGGACATCATTCCCCTCTACTCATCACTCACTAGATCCATAATAGAGTACAATGCCCCTTTTGCTATGTACCTCACAAGACATCTACAACAACTGGAAAGCCTGCAGAAATACCTCACAAAGAGCATTAGCAGCCTGAAATACATGCCATACACAGACCATCTCAAAATGCTCCAGCTGTACTCTCTCGCATATCGCCTACTCAGAAGTGATCTCTGCCTAACATACAAAGCTATGTCAAACACAGAGGTGTTGTACATGCTCCACGTAAAACACTCACAATCCCTCTGATCTTCAGTCCCAAAACCCAGAATGAAATACAAAAGTAAGGGGTGTATCCATTTACCTTATGGATACCCACACCTTCAGGTTAGTGGCACAGCATGAGGCCTTGTAGACCATGCAAGTGCAACTAACATTGAGCAAAGCTGCTTATCAGATTGTAGCCTGCTACAGATCACCTACCTTGTTTCAGGAACCTCACTCAGTATTCCTGAGAACAGTGGAAAATATAAAGGTCCTATCAAACACCATTATATGAGGAGATTACAACTACCCAAACATTGAGTGGGAGAATTATTCATGTACAACATCCTTTGCCCAATGTTTTCTAGAGTTTAAAAACTGAAACTCCCTGGAACAGCTGGTCACCATGCCCACTAGAGGTGACAACATACTGGACCTGATCATCACCAACATGGGGTATCAGTGTTCCACAACAGAGATAAACCCCTCGCTGGTAATATCAGATCATAAAGTAATCACATTGGACATCCACATCCCCCCCCCCCAGTCAAGGAAACCACTGTGAAGGCATCTTCAAAAGCAAACTGCACACTTCCCAAGACCAAAGTGGAAAGTTCCAAAGCCCCCTTGCTATAGGATAATGCTATACAATCTGCTGAATTCTTTACAAGTGCATTCAATGAGCATCTACAGGGATGCATGGATCGAGACATCCCAAATAAAACCAAGATGCACTCCTCCAAAAATAGGAAACCAATCTGGTGGTCGTCGCACATAAATAAGCTATACAACAGAAGGAGGAAATGAACACATGATAGAGCAAAGTTCACAAAAGGAAAGGCATCACTGATCATTATTAGGAAGAAACAATGATCGCTCATAAAATAATCCAAGGCCAGTTTCTAAAGACAAATTGCCAAGGAATGTAAGAATAACAACCACAAAGCCTTCGTTAGCTATACCAAACATTTAGGTGGCAACTCTCAAATATGCTGTCAGCTACTGCAAAATGGCAAAAAATACACTGAACCAACTTACATTGCCCACATCCTGGGGGACAAGTTCAGTGCAACCCCCCCCCATCACCCCAAAAGGGCCTGTGTCCATTCCAGAAGAATGCAGAGCACCAGACTTTATGGACATGCAGGTAAAAACAGCCCTCTCCAAAGCTAAGAACACAGCATCAATGGGACTGGATGGTGTCCCAGACTGCGGCTTACACCAGCCCCAAAAGGAACTACACCCTCACCTGCATTCACTGTCCAGACTCAACCTTACCACAGGCTATGTACCAAAGAATGGCATATAGCAACAGTCATCCAGCTCCACAAAGGGGGTACAACAACAGAACCAGAAAACCATTGCCCTATAGGCCTGCTCAGTCTGGTCTGCAAAGCTATGGAGCAAATTATCATGGAACCCATAAACAGAGACATTGGGGACCTCCAGACACTGGACTCTACCCAACATGGCTTTGTTAAAGGTAGATCCTGCCTCCAAAACCTAGTTGACTTATTTGAAACAGTTACCAAGGACATAGATGGAGGTGAAAGTAGTCCACACAGCCCACCTGGACCTCACTAAGGCCTTTCAACACCATTCTCCACTCTGGCATCATGGACAAGCTTACCAGCTTGAACATTAACAGCTATGTCACAGGATGGGTGGCCAACTGGCTCACAGATCAAACCCACATGTTCAGAGTTGCGGGTGCCATGTCCGACTCTAAACCAGTCACAAATGGCATCCCACAGGTATTGGTCCTGGGACCCCACCTGTTCAGTAAATACTGTTCAGATGTACAGGCAAGCACAGGAGAAGTATGGCTGAACAAGTTTGCAGATGACTACTAACTGTGGTCCATAATCAACTCTATGGCTGACACAGACATCCTCCAGAAGGGTCTTACAGAGACAGATACCTGGTGTCAAAACAATGCCCTCAAGCAGAATGCCAAAGAATGCATAGTCATCTCCTTTGGATAAAACAAAGTGCACACAAATTACCACATAGGTGGTAATCCAGTATGTACAGAGAATGTAAATATGGCCCTGGGGACCCAGGTAGATAGTGAACTCTCCTTTGATGATCACATTGCCAAAGTGTTTAGAAATTCCTTCTTTGTAGCCCACCTAATGTCACCTAATGTAACCCACTTTGTCTAGTCTGATGATGTCACCATCCTACAAATATACCTGTGGAAAGGAAAGCTCCCAGTAATGTGTATAGCATGTTGTGTAAATGTGTACTGATTTAGTATCATAAAGTAGTTAGGTAGGGGTTTGAATCCTGCACTTGACAAATATATGAGAATGTGTGTGTATCTCCTTGTAGAGGAGCATCCTTTTTGGAGACAACTACAACACCTTAACAGTGGTATACTTATCTTTGTCAAGTCTGATGATGTCACCATCCTACAAATATACTTGTGGAAAAGAGAACTCCCAGAAATGTGTATATCACGTTGTGTAAATGCATACTGCGCTAGTATCATAAAGTAGTTCGGTAGGGGTTTGAATCCTGCACTTGACAACTGTGTGTGTGTATCTCCTTGTAGAAGAGCATCCTTTTTGGAGACAACTACAACACCTTAAAAGTGGTATACTTATCTTTGTCAAGTCTGATGATGTCACCATCCTACAAATATACCTGTGGAAAAGGAAACTTCCTGTAATGTGTATAGTGCATTGTGTAAATGTGTACTACTCTAGTATCATAAAGTAATTAGGTAGGGGTTTGAATCCTGTACTTGGTGAGTGTGTGTGCTCTATGTGTGTGACACAGTTGGTCATGGTGTTGTGGGTTTTGCTTTTACTACTGTATGACATATCACAATGACAATAGTATGTGCATTGCATGTCAGGTAGCTGTGTGGCAAATACATATACGTACATTTGACCTCAATTATTTCATAGGTGGGAACCCTGCTTTCTCCATGAACACATCTGTTATCTTTGCCAGAGTGTGCTGCCACTTTCCAGACCTTAGGTCACATCTGTATGCTTGTGACAAGCCCAGCCACTGCAGTGATCCCTGGCCTAGGTCATCCGTGTCACACACACTCATTATGGTTTCTATTGAATAGTGTGAGTGAGGGTTTATGCCTGAGGTATATTTCAGACCTGTTCAAACGCAGCAACGTCTGTCAATGATGGCTATTCATTATAGGTGTACAACAACCTTTGTGGATATGCATGCAGACCCCTTATTGCTTATGTGATTCACGGAGGGATTTCAAAATACCTTTGGAAATGTGATTATCAAAGGAGAGATGACGTAACACTTGGCTGTATGTACACATCGGTACCTGTTCAACATGTTGGGGACTACTACCTATGTGGTACTGTGGGGATACTATGTTTTGTAAAGGTGGATGTCTATGCTTTCGTTGGCTTATAGCTTTACAGCATGGGTTTGACAACAGGTATCTGTCTGTATGATACCCATGTGGAGGATGTGTGTGTCATCTGGAGAATGCATTATAGGCCACAGTATGCATTTCCAGACATGGACGGACAAATCCCTACTGTGTTTGCTTGTACCTAAGAGAGCTATATGCCAAACAGGAGTGGTCCCAGGAATGGGTGCAGGTGAACACCACTGGTTACTGGCATAGTATAATTCCTGAAGGATACAAATGTTACTGTGTGTCCTACATCTGTGTGTCAGTTGTCAAGACATCATCTAATGATTGTTTATGGTCAGGCTGTTGAGGTTAATGTATACTACCAGAATGCAAACAATGACAGATAGTAACAGTATCACCCACAGCACAGTGTCAAACCATGTCATACACACATGTGTACCCAAGTTCCAAAATGTGTGTAGTACAATGCATACTGGCCACCAATAGAAACTATGGAGTGTTAACACTGTGTAATACAGGGCATGTCACCCTGCCCATGTGTCCACTATGCACGTACATGCAGACAGTGCACCTCCACCATGTTCACAAATGTACACCTGCAAACCTGTGCTGCACACATCCCACACGTACTGTCCACTCTCTAACACATGCTGCCAATACTACACACATCAGCCAAGTGGCACGTGGGCGGACAATACACTATTGGAATTAACACTGGTGTAAACAATACTACATTGACAATCATAGCTTTAATGCATCATGCCTGCTCAGCTACACCTTCAAGGATATCATTACATTTTACTGCTGACAACATGCTAACATTGCTATACTGCTATAAAGTCACCCTGTGTATCAGCACCATGTTAGCCTGTTCCTGCATCAATGTTACAGATGACAGAAGGTGGCACAGGTTTCATCATATGCACAGGGTGTGTTGTTGGTTTGCCAGAGGCCTACATTGAGCCATAGAATCGACATGTATGTGTGTGTGTGTGTGTGTGTGTGTGTGTGTGTGTGTGTGTGTGTGTGTGTGTGTGTGTGTGAGGGCCAAGAGTACTGGTATGGGCCAATGTTGATGTAATGTGTGTGGGTATGTGTTAGCCCTAGGTGTCTGGTTTATGTGTGTGTGTGTGTGTGTGTGTGTGTGTGTGTGTGTGTGTGTGTGTCTGCATGCACACAGTTCCACCATGTGGCTGCCATATACGGGGATTTGTGGGACAGCCAAAGACTGTACCTGCCAGGCTTTACAGATCACCGTCTCTGGCCACAGATATGGTACCTGTACCTGGCAGGGGTGCTACTGACAGTATCAGGTACTAAGCCAGACTGGGTACTATCCTCAGAGGTATACATATGTACACTGGACCCAGGTCCCTGCTGGGACTGGCCAGAGCCACGTGCACATGGTCTTCTAGGACAGTCTATGGACAGCCCACTCCCAACCAGGGCCTGCCTTAGCCGAAATGGCGCCCTAGGCAAAATAGTGCTCAGGTGCTCCTTAAGCTCCACACACACCACACTCATGAAACACCCCTATTTGAGCCATGCCCACTGGGTCATTCCCCAATAAAGCCACTCCAGTCATATCCTTAAATTATTTAAATGCATAGGAAGAAAAAGATACCTTGTAATGTAGCTATACTGCAGCTACCTTTGCATATGTATTTTCTACTTGAAATACAAGAGCCAGATCATGGTCAAATAGGGTTCTAGGAAGAGTACTAGTCCACCACCCCAGAGCAGCCCCTCCTGCAGCAACCCCCAGCAGCAGCCCCCTCCTCAGCCATTTCAGTGTTCCATTATTTGGTTATCTCACCAGTTACCATACATATGTTCTATTATTTGCTTCTACAATGATTACAGATATTGAAACAAAATAGCACAAAAACAGATAGCCACTTGCTAAACAAACAATACAGTCTCACAATGAAAACAGACTTAGCATGAGCAGTAAACTTGTCTGCCCTTGAAACTCTCATACATTGAAATGGCAAAACTCACATTCATTGAAACAGCATGAAAACCCACATTCATAGAAATTGAAAACCCACATCCATAGAAATGCATCTGGTCGGAGAATTAAGTTTACCTTTGGGCTGTTTTCAGAACAAACTCCTTGCACACATTTCTTTTAGGGACATGCATACATGTATTTATTCTTTAATTCACTTTCCTGATTGTATTGAGTTATATTCCTTGTATAATACAGCACCACTTGTTAGAATATGTTTTAAATTTGTAGTTTTAAACATTCTTTTAATAAGCAATGAGACAAGATTTATGAACCAAACACTACCCATTTCAAAACATTTCAACAATAAAAGGCCACTCAAGACTTCTGTCATTACAATCCACCAATATTACTGCACACGCACAATCTCTGCAGAAGTAAAATCCTCTGAATTCCACATTAAAGAAATCTGTAACTAATGAAGAGGTTGCTACTGGCAAACAACTTTACATATCAATGTTATCTACAAATTCAGTGCCTGCTGCCCTTGAAAAATTAATTGCCTATATTACAATAAAAATGTGGTAAGTTGACAATATTGCAATAGGAAATGACTAACAAGTTCACAATCACTAGGTATCTCATACAAAAGGCCATACTCAGGAGTGTAGAACCCCTCTCCCCCTTATAATGCATCAAATAATCAACAATAATATGGGCACTGCATATCAGCACTCCATCTACATGGTGTGGGAATGGAATCCACAGGCTTCTGCACCAAAGGCAATTATGCTATTAACACTGCTTTCAGATTTTACAACACAGTGTGCCATTTGATAAACAAAAAACAGCTAGTTGCACACTGAAAACATTTACACTTCTTACAGTGTGTTAAATGTGTAGTTTTGAACATGTTTCCAGTAATGAAACAAAATGTATGACCCAATAATGACAAACCTGCTCATTTCAGAACATTTTAACCATAAAATACAAGTAAGCAATTACAGTTAATATTTTGACATTCAAAAGTAGACAGAAAATGAAAACAATGAATACAGCAACATGCACAGCACTCTTCCCACAGCTACAGAACAAGCAACAGGATGTAAAGGACTGCATGCAAGTTCCTTACAAACACATCTTTCAGTCCATGTTTCTCTTTAAGAGGAATAAGGAAACGTAAGAGGTTAAGAAGATAACAACCCAATACTGAACATGACTAGGAGGGGACAAGAATGTAATAATAGCAGATGAAAAAATTGAAAGAGCCAGCCAACCTCATTTGACCAAATATCTACAGTCACTGGTGATGTGTTTTTGTATCTTGTGGCATACATTCATTACGGGCTATTGTTGTAAGCAGTTATTGTCTTGCTACTTACATTTACTTTGAGGAGGTACTCTGAACATCCTCCAGTGACTACTTAATTGAAGACCATGCAAGTATAAGCCTATAACCCCCAGTAGCCATTCCCAACAAAACAGGAAATTAGGTTTCTACTTTTAGAAATGTTAGTAAAAGCTGATAATACTTAAATTGCACTCACTTCAGTTCTGCTGAATGTTTAATACCTGAATAATGGTGCTTAGTATTGTGGTATGTAATAAAACTTCTCTTTTGAAAGCTGAAACTGAAGCACTAGGGTTTTATGAAAGATTAAATAAGCTGTTTGTCTGACATACTGTTATTTTGTTTTACACTGTATATGACATGCAGTAATTTGTGAAAATTAAACTTGCAGAGAAATGAAAATTGTGTTTCTAACTTTTGAAGGTAAGATGTCCTCTTTTGAAAGTTTACAGTACAGTCATATCACATACCCAATTATTTTTGTGGAAAGTTTAGAAGTTATCTTCAACTCTGAGTGCATGTCTAGGAAAAAAAAACAACTGTAGTATGAAAGGAGCACATTTCCCTTGGAGCTGCCTGCTACCCTGCCAACATTTGAAATGAGGGAAAGAGCAAGACTTCTCTGTTCTGCCACAGCAGCACACACATACAGCGACTCTCTCACAAAGCAACACACACACACCTACTCTCTTGCACAGCAACAAAGACTCAAAGGAACAAACAGCTAGTTTAAATTCCATACGCGCGCACACACACACACACACACACACACACACACACACACACACACACACACACACACACACCTACTGTCACACAGTAACATACACACACTTTATATCTCATACAAACAGAACAACAAATTTAAATTCCATACACATACGTACGTACCCACACACATTCTTTCTCATACAGAAATAAACAGCTTAAATTACACATAAACGCACACACACATACACTTACCTTCTTTATAACCCAAACGGCCACACGCGGAAACACAGACAACTCTTCTTTTGAACTGCTGGCTTAAATTCCGCGTGGAACTGCAGAATGCATTTGTATGACGTTTGCGTCGTGATGCATGCAAGTTTCACTTTAAAGGAGAAGATTCTTGCACTGCAAACTAAATCTTTTTTTTTAGCCTCCTGGCTAACCTACAGCTGTAAATGGGAGGGTGCTAGCCTCGCCTCCCCCACCCTCCGCCCTCTGGTTTCAGCATCAAGAAGATAGCAAACTTAAAAAAATAAGTAAATAAATGCATAACGCGCCCTTTACAAGACTGGCCTGTACGGCGCCCTAGGCGGTCACCTAGTTTGCCTATGCCTAAGGCCAGCCATGCCCCCAACATTGCTGGGGCTGGTACTGGCACTACGGGAGTGGCTGTGACTTGAGGGATGTCCACAGTGACTGCCAGCTGCTGATGTTGCTGGCATACATCCACGTCGCAACCGTCCCGCACTGTCCTGACACATGGACATGACATTGCGGAGGACATCTAATGTCTCACCCCAACATCTATCAGTGACCTCAGTGTAATTACGGATGGCACCTCCTAGGTCACAGATATTGTCATTTAAAGCAGTGTTATGCGCCCTCTGTGCCCTTAGTCCCTGTCTGGTGTACTGTTCCATACGTGCCTGTGCCTCCATGGCAGCCTGGAACATGGGTGAGGTTGTAAGACCTGTGGCACATCTGCCAGGGGCATGATGACCAGCAGTGCTCTGACGAGAACCCCTGGACATCTGCCTATGTGGTACCATTCCAGTCCTCTGGGTATGGCTGCTGTGTCCGGATGCATGTGCCATAGATACCACACTGTCCTGGCCATTGCCGACTGTACACTGTCCCTCAGCTAAGGGCATTGGTGATGATGGATGTATTGGCAGTATGACTGTGTGCATGGATGGGGTGGACACCTGTGTACTGTCGATTGGTGGCCCAACGACAGACCCTGGCAAACATGCCTGTGCCTCAACACACCTATCCTCATTATCACTATTTCTGTTAGTGACATCAGGTTCCCTGCTGCAGTGAACCAGCCCAACCTTAGCACCTGTGAGAGGAAGACAGGAAACACACTTTATGACCTGTACATGATGTCAGAACACATGCACACATGCACACATGCACAAATGCACACATGAACAATTGCACACATGCACACATGAACACATGCACACATGCACACATGAACAAATGCACACATGAACACATGCACACATGCACACATGCACACATGCACACATGAACAAATGCAGACATGAACACATGCACACATGCACACATGCACACAAATACACTCCTCACTAAAGCAGACACACACACACACACACACACACACACACACACACACACACACACACCACCAGCAATCCAGAACATACTCAATAGCGGTTGATGGTGGGATACAGTATCACAAGCCAAACAGTCATATCACATGTGTCAGCATGCAGGACGTGTGTTGTTCAACAGCATGCAGTGTGAGTGTAGACAGTCCTTGCTAATAACAGTATACATGGCTTTGATGCATGTCTGTTGTTGTTCAGTGATTGGCCTCTCCCTGGAACGCAATGTGTACATGGACACAACATTGCTGTGCAAGTATTACAAGCTCTTCAATGTGCTGTGCACCATCACTCACAGGTATACATACCATGGCTGGATGTTTATCTGTGTGTCACATAGATATCCATTACTGCTTAGAGCATCTGTGTCTGTTGCAGATAATTGTGGACACACGTTTAGCTCATGCATGCTATGTATACACACAGGATAAGTGGTGTGTGTATAACTGATGGAATACCATTGCTCAACATAGCCATTGTACAGTAGTTATGGTGAGTGTAGAACATATTGTGGACATGCCAGTACCAGCAATGACATGGCACATGCTACAACACAACTGCAACATTAAACATCACACATCCCCAATGTGTGTCATGTGACCTATACACTCAATAGCATTACAAGACATATATGTGTCACTTTGTGCAAATGGTGATTGCTATGCATATTGTGTATAGGTGCAAATGTTTGCACACACACAACATTGAGGTGTATAGCAATGAATGCTATGTGTAGTACTGTAGTTACTGTAACTGGATGGGGTGTAGTACCATGAGCCATCATCATGCAGCATCATGTGGTCACTCAAGGCTACTAATGTGTGCCAGACTGGCACCTATCATGCTGTACCTGAACCGCAGTACCATGGCTACATTCACCATTTCACAGCCAGTTGTTACATGGGTTTGTAAGGTGCCCAATAGGGAGCATTGCCTAAAATGAATGTGTTGTGGGTTGAAGAGTGTCGCACTGCCCCATGATAGGCCTCTAACCCTCAGGTATATTATGTGTGCTGTGTGGATGACATTTGGGATACTGGAGTGTGACTTTACAGTGGGTGTCTGAATACTCCATGTGTAACATATTAACATGTACTGCGTATGACGAAGTTGTGCATGTTGTGTGCATGTGTATCAACTCTGCCTATCCAATGTCCACTACAGTGTAGCCACAATTGTTTGGGATGCTCTGTGTATTGCATGTGTTTGAGGCAGCTACTCACGTTACTGAGATGTGCATAGTCTCACAGCAAACATGCACAGTATGCATTATGCGTAGGTGTATTACATGTGTACATGGCCTACACCTCACCTATGACATGTACATTTTATTTGCAATATTAAATGTAGAACACACTCACCAGCATGGGTTTGCTGCCTTGCTGTCACTCCAGAGGAACCTACAATGATATGAGACAGTTTGTCAGTGGCAACAACTGTGGCATTGCTACTGTGGGTTTACAATCTTACAGTAGTACAATGGTTGACAGTCACAGGCCTACAGATCATGTTCCAAATTATCAGTATTGCACAACACCAGGCTCCACATCTTCTAACTACACAGTACACATCTCACATATGCATGATCTACCAATAGAGATAACAGTAGTCTACAGATATGCCATGTTACCTGCACACTCCATGTGAACTTGCTGGGGGGCTCCGGCCTCCATGATGATACATGTCTGCTGTTGTTGTTGTTGGCCGGGAGCCACCAGGCTCAGGAGCAGCTCCTCCCCTCTGGTGAGGGGTGGATTGGTGGTAACCCCACCACCTGTGGCAAGCTGTTGCCTACGGACATCAGTCGCACGCTGCCAGACATGTCTAAGTAAATCACTGCAGTTATGGCGTACCTGCTCATATGTCTGGTTATGCATGCCTATGTCATTTACCCTATGGGCAACATCTTGCCACAGTGCAGTCCACTCATGCTGGTCCTAGCTGGTTCTTGAGAATAGCAGGGTTTAGTTTTGAACCAGACTGGTGGTTAGGATTTCATCCTCTGCTGGACTATAGGTTGGGTTGCGATGGTGGGCCATGACCCTGGAAGACAATGAAACAATATGTGTGAGCAAGTCATGTGGCACACTTAACATTCGACAGTACAGATATCACTGAACTGCCATAAATAGCAACCTATTGTCTGTCAGAGGATACACACTTTCAATACCACATATCAGTGCTCAGCCCACAACTGCCTGACAGTGCCTGGCATGCTCTATATATTAAACCATTTCCTGCACAGCAACAAAGAGAAACCACTATGTAAGACTATACAACAGTACATGGCACACTGTATGCAACACAATGCACCACCTAGCCACAGGAGGTATATATCAAGCTAATGCATAAAGAAATATGTCATCCATTGCAATTATTGTAAAGTCCAGTTACAGTATTACCAGTATACCACACTAGTTGTTGATGGCAAACCCCTGCCTAAAGTATGTGCACATTCATGAATATAGGTGGCATACTGCTGTACTAGACTATACATGTTGCTAGATATGCACTTATGTCCTGTAACACACATATGACCGAGGGTATGTTACAGGCATACCCACACACACATCAGACATACATACAGGACACAGAGGTATGGCAACCCAGATGAGCTTTACGTGTGTACCATACAGTACTGTGTGTCAGTACTTACAAACCCTTATGCCTGAGGTATGTAATCTGTGAGAACTACAGGGAACACACAAAACAGTGTTTCCAAGCAATGTGGACATACACCATACTGTGCTGTTTAGGCCTACAGCTTTAGGTAGTACTGCAGTTCATACAGGATTTGGATTCACCAGTAGTACCAACCAATGAGCATACATGTACTGCTTTAACCTCCAATGGCACACCCCAGTTAACACCAAGGGACTACGTCAGACCATATGCCATACTGCTTTTTCTGGCTAGCAATAGCATACACATCTTTTGCTGGGATCTGAGCTAGGACACATAATACCATGACAGAAACAGTTTCCCACTAAGCTATCCCACATATACACAACTGTGACACATTCACCAACAGATTCACCATCACACTCAGTCAACCTCACATAGCAATTATTGCAACAAGTACACGTGGGTGTGTATTGGTTCATGGGTAGGTAATAGGCTATTACCCTAGGACCTATAGAAGCCTAGCCAGACGGTACCCTGGCCTTTGACACCCAAGTAATTTAATTTCATGTGCCCCTGTCAAGCAGAGCCACAGAGGAGATTCCTGGGGTGTATTTCCTATCTCCCATCCAATCATCAAGACTATTCATGATGAGTGCTACTGAGGAGCCTTGTTTGCTATTGATAGGTAGCTTGTTCCAGAGTATGGGATGTCTCTGAGATAGGAATCTATCCCTCCAGCATGTCCTATTTATTGAGGTGACAAGGTTTAGGTCCCTAGAGCATGTAGCTCATAGGGATTGTGATCTGTTTATGTGGAGCATGTCCAACAGCTCTGGGTTTGACATAGCTTTGTATGTTAGGCAGAGGTCACCTCTAGTTTGGCGGTATGTGACACAGTCTAGCTGTGGTTCTGTGAGACAGTCTGCATAGGGCATCTGTTTGAGGCCAGTAATACTCTTTGTGAGGTATGTCTGTGGCCTTTCCAGTTGCTGTAGATGTCTTGTGAGGTACATACCAGAAGGGGCATTGTACGCTATAATGGGTTTTGTGAGTGATGAGTAGAGGGGAACACTGACATCTTTTTCCCTGGATGACACACCTTTTGTGATGAGGTGTGCCCTGTAGACAGATTACATGACTAGTGTGGCACTGTGATTATCAAAGGGGAGACTACTGTCTACCTGTGTCCCATGGTCTCTTATCACACTTTTGGTGTTAAGTCGACTACCACCTATGTGGTAGTTCATGAGTACAGAGTTTTTAGCAAAAGGGATGCCAATGCATTTTTGACATTGAGCTTGAGGCCATGGCTTTGTCACCAGGCATCTTTCGCAGTAAATATGACTCTGTCTCTCTCTCTCTCTATATATATATATATATATATATATATATATATATATATATATACACATACATATAAACATCCATTGGTGTACATATAGATATACATATAGGCACATATACAGTCCACCTTTCATGGTGGGAATATCAGTTATGCAAAGGATGTGAGGTATACAGTTATGTAATTATATTGCACAGCCTTGTGCGAAATGCATTGAAGGTGTTCTCAGCCCATGTGGCTTTAGCAGGCCTCACTGGCTGCAACACTGCAAACCTAACAAATCACACCCACAGCGTTTAACCACCACATGTCATATACCAGCACTGTATGCTGTCTTGTTTGCCACACACTACTACCTACATACAAATATGCACATAACAACCTTCACCAACATATGTATGACCTCCTTTCACAAACAGTTGCAGTATGTCCCTTGCTCTATGCACATGTACAGATGCTAATATATCTGACACAGATATATCTCTCCATATGTGTGTGCCATACACACACAAGGTCCACACTGTTGCAAGTCTCTGGACCTCACGGCTGACCTGTTGGGCCTAGCTGCAACATGAACAGGTGTCACATGTGAGCACACAGTAATATTAGAGGGTGTAAATATAGCTGCAAATACTAGATTAGCATACTAGCCTGGTACAGCAGTTGCCAGTGCTAAGCTACACGTTAATATGACTATCATGTATGTGTTACTCTGTCACATCCATGTTTATATAGCTGTATGCACTACTCCCCCAAACAGCCATTGTCCACACTACTGTACAGAACACAGATAACATGGATCAGATGTTTGACATTTAATGCTGAGCTACATATGTCACAGTTATGTCCCACTGCACACAGCTACACACTGATTTGTCCATGGCAGTAGTTATGCAGGGCATCTGTGCATAGATATGTACTGCTGCCACATATGGATGTTTCAAAGTATGTAGAGTACACTTCAAATACATCTACTACATGCCAGTAAATACATATCTGTTACATACCTTTCCTTTGTATGTGTTGGTAGTATTACGTGTGTCTTTGGCTTTTTTTTTTTTAGTTGATGGGGGTGGGTGTGTGTCTCTCTGTCTCTGTCTCTGTCTTTGTCTCTCTCTCTCTCAATATCTGCAATGGAATGATTACATGTGTGGCCAGCAAGTACAGCCTGCTTTTATAGGTATCTGCACCTGTGCATGTGATGGCCTCTGCACCAACTGGTGGCCACCATTTGGTAATTGCATGCAACCTGCTGTGTGGTAATTGCAGTACTCACTGTCATAGCAACCCAATGCTATAAATTACTATGTCAGGTAGGCATAGCTCTTTCAGCTTTCCAAAGTGGGGCCCATGCTTGTTTGCTGTGGACACAGTTGTGTAAGTCAGAAGGTTGGTATAGTTTTTATATCTGAAGCTAGGGGTGTAGCCAATGATTTAAATGTTGTACTCAGATCTGAATGTTGCCACTTGCAGTACACAGTTGTCAGTGTAGAATTGTATTCCCCCCTACAAATGCTGACATAAGATACATGGGAGTATGTAGTTTCTTTTCTACTTATACAATTAACTGCCATACAAAAGTAGTTATTGAGATGTATTCATTTGGCACATGAACTGTTCGTGAACTGCTATACTGTGAATATTAATGTACTCACTTCTGCACAGTTTATGTTTTTTTATTGTTGACATTAGCACAGATTGCTCAAGACAACTGGACAATTCCAGTACTGAGTATGCCTACCTGCATCCTTGGTAGACCACGAACACACAGGTATATTGTACATTTGGGTTGGGATGCAGACATACAGAGAGCATTATGTATTATTGTGTGAATGTTATCTTGCTGGACTTAAATGGTTGCTGTGTACCTCTTAGTTTAGCAAGGCAAGTAGTCTGTCTGCATAGCTCCCAACTGTGGACCTATCCAGATGGTAGCCAGACGTTAGGCTGTTATTCTCTGTCTGTGCATTGCACAGGTCTTTTCAGCACTGGTACAATGGCATTGTTACAGTTGTTTGCTACCAGTACATGGCTACATCCTTTGGTATTTCAGTGTTGTACTCCTACATAAGGGTATGCTTGTGGAACTCCTTCCAAAGCTATTTGCACAGTGTGTAACAGCAGAAAAGCTGATATGTCTGTGTGTTTCTGCCTCAGCCAGGCCTCTGAAACACTCAGGTACATATTTGAACAGAGTGAGGTAAAGGTAGGTAAAAGTGAGGAACACCTTCAAAATATTAGAGACAGTAAGTGGATATTTCAGGAGAACCAGTGCATATGGATTACTACACCTTTTCTGAAGTACAAGTGGTGTCTAACTCCTACATATTGTCATTATTCATTAGGTGTAATACCCCACCTTTCTGCCTAACATCAGTACTTTTCAGGAGATTCAGAGGGACACAGCTAACATATGTTTTAAAATCAGGGACATCCCTGATATGTAGTCACAGTTGGGATGTATGTCCTCTGCCCTAGTCAGATATGCCAGTGTTTGTCCTGCTATGATACTGTGTGGGGGTTGTAAAGTGCTGCTGTAACATCATTTACTGCTAGAATGTCTGGTTCTCTCATCACCGTGATGTAATGCAATTCCACAACAACTGCTGGTAAAGTTCCACAGAACAGGTTTTGTGTTATGGCATTCCTATTTTTCCTTTACATTCACTCATTCTGATGCATGATATATCTATTTCAGCAACCATCTGTTGTATATCTACTGTGGCTTAGTGGAACTTCATGCAGACTAGTGTGTCCAAGGTCCAGGGTTCGAGACTGACAGAGGTGTTTTATTTTGCTGCTGAGCAGGACAAGGGCCCTCACATGCAGGGTGACTAAGGCACTTTTAAGCAGTTGTAAGTGGGTTTGCGCGGGTTTGCGCAAAGCTTAGCAATGCTTAGCTAAGTGCACACAAGTGCACACTCGTGCAAACCCACTAACTAATGTTTAAAAGTGCTTACTCCTGCTAACCATCACGCTCATTTCTTTGAAAGAAAAGAAATTGGGGAGATAGGACTGTGGTGAAAAAGGGGCACAAAGAGGGAAAGACAGTAGGGAAAACAGCTCGGGATGTGTAGGATGGGTGTAGGGAAGGACCATAGCTGCCCATTTCTTTTACAGCAACAGCTCTGCATATGCAATAATTTTGGAGGGAAATATGAAACCTTCCACCCCTGAGAGAGGGGTGAGGACAACAAAGTATGTTGCACTGCCAATTAAATTACATTTTATATGTCTAGCAGACATGTGTGCAAAATGGGTGGCTATGTACGGGGTGTAATTTTTTTTTTGGAGCAGATTGCCCTTTTTTTCTTTTTCCAGGTGAGAGTGGAATGTAGGGTAGGGGATGTAGGTATATTTGGGGAGGTAGGTTGGGGAGGTAAACAGACAGGACAAACAAGATGCATACAGGGGTGGACTATGACACAAGTGGGGGGTGAACAACATTGATGGGGAAGGATGTTTGGAAACCGCAAGCCCGTGAACCCACAGATGGAGAAAGTGGAACTGAGATCCCCACCCATGGGCAGTCACCACTGCACCTTCACAGACCAGAGGGTGGCTGTGCTGGGGGCTGCGTAGGAGGGGCAGGCTCACCCATGAGTTGCGCCACTCATGCCTCAAGCTGGCGTAGAGGATCAGTGACAGAACGCTGGATCTCCCTATGCACCACAGCCCGGACCATTCAGAGGGTGAGAGGAGGCCCTCCTCCACCCACACTTGCACGGGGGAGATGAGCCCCATCTCCTGCAGTGCTTCCACCCAAAGGTGGCACAGGCCCAATGGAGGAGGAAGTCCCAGGCTGGGCACCAGACCTGCTGCTGCCAGGTGCCATCACCAGCTGAGGTGGGACAGGTGGGACTGCTGGGACTGGCCTTCCCATACGTTCTATGTTTAGGAGGATTTAATGACAATATGGGTTGGTAACAGCCAACAGCATTCCAAATTAGTTGTAACAGCATGCAGTAGTATTCCCATTAACCCAACACACCAGAGTTCCAACAGTTGAACAGCAAGCATAACACATGCATATATAGAACAACAGTGGACATTCAAACAGCATGCAGGATTAATTGGTGGCAACAGGCCACCAAGATTGTGGTATTTGAACAGGGCACATGTGTCAAAGTAAATGCAGATATTTATAAACCAATAGGACATATGTCCCAACAAATGTTTTGAGATTAGACATACCCATTGAGGTGTGGAATTGCATTGTTTATGCACATACAGTAGGGTGTAAAAAGATACCTCCATTAACAACTTATATATACTTATAGTTTACACTACATTCCTATTTATTGCAGGTATATATTCCCAACATGTATTATTACACTAGGCAGTGTCCGTTAAATTGTGAAATGGGTTTTGCTAGTTCTTTATATACCTGACCTGTATCTGACATACAAACTGTCCAGGATGCAGATGTTACTGCTGCATATTTATATATTATATTTATATTTATATATCTACATATCTAGATGTGTTCAGGTGACATTATCAGTTATATTTTAACAGCCCCCTACATTTCTAGCAGCACACTGACATTTCTGGGGAACACAATAACAAGCTACTCATGTGCCAGGTTAACCTGTACATGCCGGCCATGAACCAACAGTTGAGGACTGTATATATGTTTAACAGCTACTGGCACTCCCTTCATCCACTTTATATGGGCCTACCCAAGTGTGGGTTGACAGCGCTTAATACAACAGTACTATTTCTATAATGCAAGAGTACAACATATCAAAGAAAGTGACACGGATACACTCCAGGAATTATACCTTTATTAATTACATAACACACTTTTCTAGAGGCTCTCTCCTTTATTTGATATAACAGTGCATACAGAAGACTTATTCAAGATGTATTATACCTTTATTAATGGGTTACAACATTCTTTTTCAGGCTCTCTCACTTATTTTATAAGACAGTACATGCAGAGAAGTTATTCAAGACTTATTATATTTTTATTATTGCGCTACAACATTTTTTTCAGGCTCTCTCACTTATTTTATATAGCAATACATGCAGAATAATTACTAACCTGCCTGGTGGTGCAGCCTTAGCAACCTATCTGCATAGGCTTGCTGATTTGCAGCACGGACACTTGCAGCTGTGAAGTAAATGAAGTAATACTAAGACATACCTATCCAAAATATAGACTACAATAGCAATTCTTACATCCTTCATTCCATGGTACCTACTCAGTAGTGGGGCATTTTCCATCCCACGGGCCTCCTGTGTCCACTGGTTCAGTCGGTCCTCCATGTGTCTCTTCAGGTCTGAGTAGTGGTGTCTGACCTGGTCACCAGTCCGAGGGATGCCTGTGGCACTGGTGAGATCATGAGCTAGATGGTTCCAGACTTCCGTTTTGTATTGGGTGCCTTGGAACTGGCCCTGCAGGAGTCTCTCCTCATGATTATGGATGAGGAGCCAAAACATTACTTTTGACTCCTCAATGCCCCATCGTTGCGCTCAAAATCGAGAGCCCTCTCCAACAACGGCCATGCTGCTGACTGCAGATGGGAGCTACAACCAGTTATGGAAAGTATTCCCGCCTATGGAGCTTAAATATGCCTCATTTCCCACACGTATCTGTGATTGGCCGGTTTTCAGGAAACTCAGCTGAAAGTACACCTACTTATCAATGGGTAAACTTCTATTGATATGTATGTGTGTGTTGAAAGTGCATGCATATGAAAAGCTGTCATGGCTTAGTGGTTCAGTACTGTGATTATGGTGCACAGTATCCCGGGTTTGAGGCCTGTCATTGCCTTTTATTTTACTACTGGCCAGACCGGCTAGGAGGTGTGGCTGTGTTTAGCCGACTTTGCTCAACTTTGCCCAACGTTGCTCTATGTTGCTCAACGTTGCCCGATGCTGCCCGCCATTGTGCTGGTTAGCGCTGGGCGCAGCTACGCACATAACATGTTCTGTTTGCGCTATTTGGCGCAATGCGCAGCTCCACGCAAAGTTATTGCGCTGGTTAAAGCAGTGCTAAGCTATGCGCAATTATACTGAAATGTGCTTAATACTGGTAAACTTTGCTTAGCAGTGCTTCACATTGCTTAAGATTCATTACTTATGCATTCATCAGTATGCATAACCATTTCACTTTCTTATATATATATATATATATATATATATATATATATATATATATATAATTCTTTCACTACTACATAGACCATTTCAATGTTTTTTACTACAATTTCAATGATATATGTCAGGAATTCTTTTCATATACAGATTTCCAACAGAAAATTAAAAGGGGAGTGGTAGAACTCGAACCGGGAATGCCTCCTCTTTGGGCGATGGTTCTACCACTACACTATTGCTGTTTTGCGTAATTTGCATATAAGTATCTTATTATCCTCTTTGATGTCTTGACTGCTAACTGTAGCTAAGTAATGGGCAAACCCACGCAAACACGTGCAAATACGGGCAGCTATATCAGGAATAATAATAAAATAAAAAAAATAAAAGTTTTACATTTTATAATTGTACTGGAGTTTAGAATGTGGGGGAGTGTAGTGTTGGGTATGTACACATTTGAGCGGACTCGCTCATGTCAGTTGACATTTCCCAATTGTGAGACTTGCAGGGGCGTGGATTTTTGGACTGCTCGGCAGTCCGACATGCCCCCTGCACTCGTGCATGCTCCATGTTAGCCTTTGAGTTGGGGCAGTGCACCCTCATTAATATGCATGGCGCGCTGCCATCTTACTCTTAGACTGGCGTTTCCATGTAAGACTACTTTAGTCTTACATGGAGGATTCGTGAATCCTGGGGAATATTTGATCTTTTTAAATGTGATCTAACAAGGGTACACCCTTCATGGAAAATTGACATTTATTTATGTTAATTATTTATTTAAATTTGTTTACTGGGAAAATCTGAATGGGCGCTGGGACACCTTTTCAGCAGATGCCAAAGGAGAGCAGTTCCACGCTGCACATAATACTTGAAAAACAGGAAAAAAATGTCAATTAATTTACAATAGTATCAAAAATGAGAAAAGCACCATACAAATTGCATTGCAGAAGAAAAAATGTTAAATCATTTACAACAAATTCAGCAATATGTTTACATAAAATCATTAATAGAAATAGTAAGAGATATACAGTTAATAACAAGCTTTTTTTAAGTAGGAAATGGATAAATACAGACTGTAAATGAATCTGTCAGCTGATAAAGATATTACTAAATACCCTGATGAATGCCTGCATTAAGAGACGATCATGTATAAGTTAACAGGACAGTGATAGGTTAGCTAGGAGGGGATGAGCAAAGACACAGTACCATTGCTGAAGTGTAGATTTTAAAGATGGACATTTGTCTGATAGGTAAAGGATATTATGGGAACAGACAAAGTACATGGGGGTTCCATACAAATGATACATCTAAGGGTCTTATACTGGTGAGCACTATAAAGAATATTGTCAACAAATTTAGCTTTTACTATAACATTGTTTCCACTTTAGTTATTTGGGTGATTTGTGAATCCGTGAAGGAGGGAGACAGAAAACTAAGAAAGCCTATAATGGAAGTAAATGGTAGTCTACAACGTTCTGTAAGGTATAGCTTGTTTCTGCACAGAAGGCCTAAGTTTTGAATTTTTTTATTCAGCAAATTGAATATGGGGCTTATACTTTACGTTTTCATCAGTGATATGTTCTGGCAATTTTGTATGAGAGACTAATTCAATCAGCATTGTTTGAATATGTAATGAGACACCTCTCAACCTCTATGTGTAAGAATGAATTTCCTGTTCACCATACTATCATACCATTTGGCAAAAACCTAGCCCTTACCACACCAACAGCAACCCCTAAGCACACAACCTGTGGTGAGAGACCTGGGTACACAGATTGACAACACTCTCACATTCAACCATCATGTAGCGGCAGTGGTCAGAAAAAACTTTTATTTGGTTCATCTCATAAGTAAAAGGATTGCATCTAGAAAAAGCAGGTTATTATCTCTCTATACTCCTCCCTAATTAGGCCATTAATCGAGTACAATGCCATGTTTGGTATGTACCTCTCCAAACACCTGCAGAAGCTGGAAAGGCCACAAAAATACCTCACAAAGAGAATCTATGGCCTCCAACACCTGTTCTATGTGGACAGGCTGAAATCACTATTACTCTACTCGGTATCATACAGATTGCTCAGAGGTGATCTGTGTCTCGGCTACAAGGCAATCTTGGACCCTGCTGTACTACAGATGCTCCATATCCGTAAGTCTAACTCCTCTCACGTTACATGCTCTAAAGGCCTGAATCTAATATGCAACATTAAGAAAACCTGCTGGAGATACAGGTTTGTCTCACAGAGGCTGCCCCATCTCTGGAATGGACTTACTATACACATCATACAGAATACCTTGCTGACCCTTGTCAAGCGCAGCCTTGATGAGTGGATGGGAAACCACAAATTTGTCCCAGGGGTTCCACCTGTGTCCCTAAATGATAGGGGCAACAGGTGCTGACCCACCCTAACTACCAAACGGTGAAGAGATATTTCCTGACAGTTGAGGTTGATACTGGTTTTACAGGAAAGGAGGGATCATTTTTGCCCAGTGTGGGACAGACTGTGGCTAGATTATATTACTGTCTTTAATAAGGGAGTCTACTTCATGTATGAAGTGTGTGTTAAATTTGCATGCAGTATCTTTATTAGTTTCATTTGGAGAGAGGTTTATTTGGGATTTTCTTCTGTGGTATGAAAGTTTATTTATTATGGCTCTGGAAGTCTTAGGACTCTGTTTGGTAAGTATCTTACAGGATCTGATAATAGTTTATTGCTGCCTGATTTGTTGGTTATATTTTGAAGTTGCCCACAGTTTTGGTAGTTATGGTGGGTTTTGTTAATTGATTATGCTTTCTGTTATCCCTTTCTTGCATTTGTTTTCTGTTTAGCATTACCCAGGTGCAGTGCAAGCCTTAAATCTCTGTCATTTAATCTTTATAAAACTTGTTCATTTAGTATGTTTAGTACAATTGTATTCAATTTATGGATAGCTTCCTCTAGTGGGGGATGTTTTAATTAATCACAATTACAGAATTTTCAGGTGGAAATAAATGTATCTTTGTCAAAAGAGGAGAGATTGCAGAACAAGTTAAAATTATTTTTTGGAGCAGACAGAAGGAGCCTAATGACCAATTGGAGGATGGTAATCACCCATTGCATCTGGTAATATACCACTATTATCAGTTTTATTAAATTCAGAGGTTAGCATACCATCCAGAATACAAGTGTTATTTTTGGGATTGTCTTACCTAACTGACATTTCTTGCAAAGCCAAAGAAGTTCATGGGATCAGAATCCCATTTGGGTCAATTAATTGTTAAATCACCAAGTATGCGAGTTTTAGGAGAAATATGTGATGACACCCGGGAGAGTATACCTTTTGCAGGGGTTATATTACCAGGGCAATATAGAGTGTAACAATACATATTGTTTTGCTTTTGTCCAGTTTTAAGAAAGGTACATCAACAGTAAATGTGACACCAGTTCTTGATTATTTCAGTAAATGACAGCTTATTCTACAATTATTCCTGTTTTATCAGCTCTATGAATATTATAGCCAGATGACAGCATTTTTTCATCTTAGATCAGTACTTTACAGTAATATGTGGTGCATGAAGGGATAGCCAGGTGTGAATTTCAGACAGTTTATTGCAAATGCTTTTAAGGTTTATGTTGAAGAGTTCTGAGTCCAAAAATGTTGTAGATATGTGATTTCAGAGTGGGGAGGGTTGACTTTGATGCCATAGGTCTTGAAGCACACTTAGGGTGGATAAGCCTGGTTAGTATGTGAGCATTATTTCAGTAGTGTTGAAAATTAAGCCAAGCCCAAACATGTATATTTTGAATGGACCAGTTGTTCTGCTTGGCATTCATTTTAAATTAACTATACATTGTATAGCAAACAGGATCAATGCTAAAGATATATTTCATCAAAATCTGTGTGGTTTTATTTCCCAGAAGGTAAAGAGAGGATAACATCAAACAGTCATTCTGACCACAGAACAATTAGAAAAGGAAAAAGCATTCCCCCAGTGGTATCACCTACATATTTATAAAAACATTTCATATGACTGTAAGGAAATCCATGAATTAGATAATAATCTTGTTTTCTTATTTCCCATCAAATGTTTCACTGACTTACAGCTACCGTTCTGCAGACCTACTGTTAAGATGGTATCTTTTGTTTGAGACATATTTGAGGTCATTAATGGCACTAAGCAAGTCTTTCTTTATCTCCTCCTATGACCACATTCACAATACAAAACACGATTCTTGAATTCACTGATACATTCCAAATACGTGTGAGAAGGATATACCTTTAGTTGCAGAAGATAAAATTTTATTCTTGAATAACTCACAAATTTATTTCCTAAAACCTGATAAGTCTATCATAATTTGTTACAATTTCGGATCTTAACAATGCACTTTCATAAATCTACCATTCCTAATGTGAACATAGTGCATGCAGTGCCACGATTATGCTGTAGTAATGGGGAATAAGACAAACCAGTTAGCGCTTCAGTAGTACATGACCTGATCTTAACAATTTAAGCACCCCCCCAAGCGCTGTTACAATTTTGTCTCAAACTAAGAAGTGTCAGTTCTGGACAGTAAATGTCAATGGCAGACATCAAAACAGCTTTGTTTCTGCCTGCTATCTAATCCTAAAATCTGTCCTGACTTATTTGAAAATCTTTTTCCATATGCGTCTGTCTGTCTATCTGACAGCACTCACTAAGTGATTTACTGGCTTTGATAGCCAGCAAAGCACTTTGTACTTTTTTCTGTAAATAGTAATACATAGATCAAATAAATCTCCATGCAATACAAAGAATGATATGACAATGACATTTTCACTACTGTCCTATCAACCCCACTACACAGCTTTAATAAAAAAATAGATTCACTCACCACACACAAATCCAGAAATGGCTCACAAACAAAAATCACTTTTTCTGTCCTCAGCATTTGCACAATGCTTGACATCAAATACCACTGCTACCCATGATTCAGTAACAGTAGTTGCCACTGCCTGTCCCATGAGAAAAAAATGGCAAGTATTTGCATTCACTCACCTTTATATGGTGCTCTTCACTTATCTGTGTTTAGCCCCTCTGCATGACAGAAAGCAATACAGATAGCAATATGAGGAGACAATCATTTTTATATGTATATCTGGCTTCAAGGTTTAATGTACACTATATGGAATGTTTCAATTATCACTACTGTTGTGAAGGAACTGTTGTGAAGGTTGTGAACATTATTAAGGCATGTGCAGGATGGTGCTCAGAGAGCACTACAGGTATTTACTTCTTCACAACCTAACACTGTATTTCTACAAATAATTTGACAAATTTGGATAATGATATCATAAAAGATGTTTGACAACAACTTAATAATGTATGATCAATAAGGCAAAATCTAGTGTGTTACACACACACACACACACACACACACACACACACACACACACACACACACACACACACACACACAGATGAAATGGAAAGCTATGCAGATGGCATATCATTTTGTGGGACAGGTGACTTTTTCCTTGTTTAAAGAAAGTGGAATGTTGTAGAAGGTATTTATAAATAACAAATGGTACAAAAGGTAGGTTAGGTAGGAAGTACAGACGTACAGGACATACAAGACAGACAGTTAGTGATGGAAACAAGAAGTTGGAAACACCATGATTGAGGATAGAGGCACATCCCTATTCAAATGAATAAAGTGGGAAGCTAGTCCTTACATTCAAAGCTTTTACCACTATCTCCTGTTGCAGACACCAGGGGCTGTGCCGGATTGGACAGCAATTTTTTAACTCACTGGAGGATCCTTTCTCTACAGCTGATACAGGCACCAAGGTCTTTCTCTATAATCTCCTTTGCCAGCCCTATCACCTGACATAATTGTCACCTACATTGGCACTATTACTGCTGGGAACTATTGCACCAGCCCCAAGGGCAATGGTGCGGGTGGTGAAAGTAGTGCAAGGGTTGTGGAAGCAACACTGACAGGTTGTGACCCAGAAGTTTGTTCTCTGTGGTGGAACTGCCACATGTGGAGGGATGAGAGTCCAAGCTCCTGTGACTAGTACATCTCTCTGTACTTGTGTTCATGCTGCAGCAGGAATGACAGTCCAAATGTCATAATAGAAAAAAAGAGAGAGTGGGAGAAGACAACCGAAAAAATATCATAAATGCCATGCAATTGTAATATGTCACAAGTCAATGCATATTCCCTCATAAATATTTAGAACTGTCACATCAACTGCTACAGTAAAGCTTGTACACATTATGCATATAGTGTGACAATAGCAAAGCTAGTTTATGTATTACAAGTTATAAAATGTCTATGTGAACTGAGCAAATATTATTCTAAGTTACTGATTACAGAATAATAAATACTAAGTAATACGGAGTAATTGGTGCTGCTGCTGCTTAGATTTGAAACCACAGATATCTACATCTACTCAACTTAATTCATGTAGTACCCTGACATCTATCTAGGGTCATGGAACTAGCAGTGCAACTCCTGGCTGAGGACAGGGGTTGGGGGTGTCAGCGATGAACTGGATCCTCTATCATTCACAGTTTACCTTTGTTTTGTCATACGCAGTGTGTCTGATGTGCATAATAATGAAAGTGCAACTGCAAAAAATGACAGCGCTGATTCACCATGTGTTTGAATGGCAAATAAGTGAATGCCTTTTTGCCATTCAAACACACGGATCGAATGTCAGAAATGGATTTCCAGCAAACCATTTTTGACATTTGATCCCTCAATGTTTTCCGTATTTTGGCAATGCAGGTCACACAACAGGACGATCGCACATACCATGTGTGACAAAATGAAGGTAAACCATTACTGACAGATAATACCTGTCCAGAATGTCAGGGCATAGTGCTAGCACAAATGTTGCTGTGTTCCTGCTTTCCCACACACACAGTACACCTCATGTTGACCATGACACCTCAAACACACCCAAAATATTCTTCTTTACATCTGGAGATACTGGTCCTGACAGTGCATATTTGCTCACACACACACACACACACACACACACACACACACACACACACACACACACACACACACACACACACACACACACGCGCGCGCGCGCCCACACTCCCTATGCAAATGATGATGACTGTGCCCTGAACTTTGCACAGTTTTGTGATTTAGTGTTTCCTATGTCTATTACTCAGAGTGGTTAGCTAATGCTTGTTTAGTCAAAGGTAATAGTTTCATTAGAATACATAATCATTTCCAGTTTTGTTTAGTCTGCTTTCTTCAGTATTGTTATTAGTTGCAGTAGTCATAGTAGTACTGCTGGTAGTAGGGAAGTATTACTTATGTAGTAAAGCTTGCTTAACTCTTTGTGAAGATGATACTGAGCTTACCTTGACCCTTGCTTGGGTGCCTGCCTTGGGCTGCTTTTGTCTGATGCACAATGACCAGGCAGTGCATGATTTTGGTAATTACCTTTTTCCCTGTACCAAGTATTGCAATTTGTCATTGTGTGTTAATTAATTATCTTTTTTTCTGAAGTCATAAGGTTGTATAGATATGCTTGATCAACTACCTGTGCAGATGATGCTGGCATTGCCTCCCCCATGTGGGGTTGTTTGACAGGGTGCTGCATATGCCTGATGCACAGGGTGGTAACAAAATACATATGCAAGTAAAATATACATTTTCCATTTGAATCTATCATAGTGCATGTGTGTGTTTTTGCTGCAGATATCAGTCATTGTTATGACGTTCCTATATAGATAATCATAAATGGATTTAAGTTAAGTGCAGTACATAAACAGAAGTATCTGATCACTCACCTTTGTTATTGCTGTTGAGAACATCATAGCCAGTGGTTGCCTATGTCTGATGCTCACAGTAGCCAGTCATTACATGAGTAAGCAAAGCATGGTTTGTTTGCATGCATCAGTGTTACTGTTTGTATCTACTTAGCACTTTTTTAATTAAGTGGTGAATGTATGTGTTATTCACTGCCTTTTAGTCAATGCAATGGCATATTGTGCATGCTTCCTTCTCCCATGATCATCACTAGCTGCAGGTTCCTCATATAACACCTCATCTGTGTCTGTTGATCCAGCCTAATTTGCTGGGAATTGTGGTCCTTGTCCTAGGGCACCCTGCTGCAACTGCTTTCTGAGCATAATGTTATGTAAGAGGGCACAACCAGTCAGTATTTTGGCAGAGGTGGCGAGGCTCACATTGCAGAACACTTCCAGGTATATCTACATAGCAGGACCAGGATTAGAGAAGGCCAAATACACACTCTATGATATTTGTAGTTTGTACATGTGTAGTATTGTAACTTTGTTCAATGGAGTTGTGTGAGTTTCTCATAAGATTCATGAACTAAGGTTCTAGGACAGATCCTACATCCCCCACTAGATGTTCTTGGTACAGGTCACAGGTGTGCCACATGTGGAAGTCATGGAAATTGCCAGGGTGACCTGGACAGACATAATAGATGATACCTTGTGCATTACAGACCACTTGACAGCTGATGAAGTGATACCCATTTCTGTACACATACCTCCTTGCCAGTTCACCTTGTGGTGCTTTGGTTTCAAGGTGGGTGCAATCTATGGCCTACAGTACCTCAGGCAAATATGCTATGGCACAGAAATTTTGCATGGTGGTAACTCTCTTCTCTGAAGTCTGTGGAAACCAGATATGCTCTCCCATATGTTACAAAATTGTATTGTGGAACTGATGGAGTATTATTGAGGCAAAGGCCTGTGAAACACCTGCTGTGATCCCCGTAGGCCACTGAAAAGTCCCTTTAGTTAGTATATGTAATGCTACACATGCCTTGGCTTATACTGGGATGGATTCTCCATGATTCTCAAGGGACCTCAGATGAAAAAGGCAGATATACACTATTTGCTGCATAATATCCCAGCCCAGCCTAAATTGCTCTAGCATTTCAGTTTCATGTATTCCATGGTAGGTCAAACATGGTCTGAACATCATCTGTCTTCTAGGCTGAGGTTTGGCAGCAGCACCTGCACCTTGTATGAAAAACTGCTGCACATACAAGTTGATAATGGCTGCAGCAATCCCCAACATTTTTTTAAAGTTCTCTTTTGGCTGTATTCTAGAATATATTGGAATTCAGAGCTAAAGCAAGTGTGACAAGTTTGTGATTGTTTTACACATTTCTGATTTTTTGAGTCATTAGCATACAGCATGGCAGATTATACAGTCATTAGCATATTTGGCGGCTAATACTTGCTCTGAAGCTGAATGCAACATGTAATTGCTGTTTCCTAAATTACAAACTTCTTCCTTGTCGCTGATCAGTGTGCACATGAGTTTAGCACGGCAAGCAGCCATTCATGAATCTGTGTCTAAATCTTCCAAAAATGTTATATGAAGTATAGGGTCTATATTAGAACATCAAATGTTCTAAATAGCGAACGCTCTAAAGAGCGAAAAGGCAGAACCATGAAATCGTTATTGTGGGGGGGGGTGCCCCCCACATCCCCCATTAAATATATATATTCCAACTCCGAGATCGCACTACAGTGAGGAAAGGGCAAATATTCCGATCTTCACTGTACTGCAATCTTGAAAAAAAGCACTTCGAGGTCCTGCTTTTTCGCTCTTTAGAGCGTTCGCTATTTAGAACATTCAAGGTTCCAATACGGACCCGAAGTATAAACTGTAGCAGTATGCTTACCTCCATGTTCTTAAAAAAATAATTAGAACTTTAATTAAATTTTGTGTCATTTTTCTACATTTTTCTAAATCTTACCTACACTTGAAACATCATGCAAGAATTATACATAGGATAGATTTGGTCCTGCCAGACTTGCAGTTGCATTCTAAGGCCTCCATTTTAAAATCACTTGTGTTGGTTATTAGGCAGCAGGGAACACTTTATATACAGAAACATTAGAAAAGAATGAGGGACCCTGTGAAGGATGCATATAGCCTCTTTACTCATATTTGAATACAGCTTATGGCAAATAATTTTCAAAATTATACTATGAATTAATCCCATTTCATTTATACTGAACGTGTATAAACAGCAATGAATACCTATGCTCCTATATTACCCATAGCTTTGGATGTTTTTAAGTTTTCATATGTTTTCAACTCAAGAATTCTTTTCCACCTCCACCAAACAATAGTATTAACCACTGGTCTTAGAGTAATTTCCATAGCTGCATGGATGCTTTATAGTCTATAGTAATTTAAAAATGGAGGAAGTGATTAATCAATATCATCTATAACATACACATGACATCATTTGCACAGATCCTCTTGCAGTCACTCTCTCCGACATCAGGCTGGGAGGTCAAAGCTGCCGTAATTGTCTTAAATCAAGTACAACATAAAAATCATAAATCAAGAATTATCTTACCTCAAATAAGTAAAACTTTAATTGACCCCTGGAAACATTGCTGAATGAAATTTGAAACATATATGATCCAACAAAATAGAGAATCCCCCACTGCCAGTTACAATGCTTGAATTCTGCAAATACTTATGTGTATAATCTAACATCCACAGTGTTAAAGATGTTTCAGAAAATTTCTTCTAAAGGCTTTTCACAATAAACATAATTTGCCTAAAATATATCCTTACATCTCCCATGGTACTAGAAATATTAATCTCTGACAACGCATTCCAGAGCATAAATATTTTTGAAATCCACAAGATCAAACATTTAAGAGAAAATTTGGGGGGAAATTATTCATTCTCTGAAAAAAATATATAAATCAGTTAAGCCCACAGGTCATACTGTCCATTTTCAGGCGTAACCTGGAAGCATTGTCTGGTTAAATGACTTACTGAGAGTTACACACAGGCAAATGCAAGTTCTAAGAATCAGATATGGGACTGCTGCATAGTCCTAAATCTAAAAGCAAAAACTTTCCTTTGATGCTCCATTCCCCTGCTGTATCCAGACTCTTAGCACAGGTTACTATGGTCAAAGTTTGCAGGAAATCTTATTACCAGGCAGTTGTGAGATGCTTAAACATAGTATGTGCAGAATCATATGTTCTGATGCAGAAACCCTGTATAGCTTTATTTCTTAAATATATTAAAACTTTTTTCCATAATCCCTTCCCTTCTTACTTTATATATATATATATATATATATATATATATATATATATATATATATATATATATAGACAACTATAGATATAGATGTAAGTGTAAGCTCTAAACATGGACTTTCTGCATGAGAATATACAATTCCTGACATATTGTAGCTAACAATCTCACAATTGCCTGGTAATAGATTTCCTGCACATGTTGACCATAGTAACCTGTGCTGAGAATATGGATGCAGTAGGGAACAGAGCATTAAAGAGGAACTTTTGCTTTAAGGTTTAAGACTATGCAGTGGTCAACCAAGACAGTACAGCAGACACATTCTTGATTCCCACAGCTATCAACATTCTGGATTTATGTCATATTTATACTGAATAAGGTTATGTTCCATAATTATTAAATTATGATATCAATCAGTTTTTGATTGGTGTTACTCTGTAAAAATTTCCATACTTTTTTTTAAACCCACAGGTTTTCAGATTTTAATTTTACCATTTTAGATGTTGATGTTTACTTTGCATTTTGCCCGAGTTTTGAATGAACAGTGTTTTAAAAGAGAGACTGAACTGAATTCTGGCAGGCTAGTACTATTGCTAACAAATTAGAGCCAGAGTTTAAGATTTAGCATATATACTTGTAGATAGTTGTTTGCTTTTTTCTTGGTAGTTTATTTACCTGGTTATCATTCTAGGCATTGCACATTTTAGGCAATGTCCAGGAGAAAAGGTCAAAAAGCTGTCATTCACAATAAACCTTAATCAAGTATTTGAAAATGGACTTGTGAAATCTTTCACTAATACAAAGAAGAAGGCCATTCTAGGAGTGGGATTGGGTGTAGTTGTACTGGAGTCTTCTTCTGAAGAGCACTTTTAGGTTTATAAACTACAAGTTGAAGGACATAGCACACTCTTAGCTCTATAATGAAGATATATCAGTTTAAAATAATAAGTATGTTGGGAAAATTATCTGTTCTGATGTCTACTGTCTGTTACAGCTTGTTAATGTGCAATTGTAGGATTAATGTAGACTTTGGTCAAGCAAGGAGCTAGTAATAACTAGATAGGGAAGGCAAGAATGGAATTTTTTCTAGAAAACAATCACATCATAATGTTGCATCTACTAATGCTGCTAAGTTGGCTTCTATTGGTCCAGTCCTTTAGCCACCTGTGAATCATGCTATAGGCAAGACTGGTCAAGTAACCAGCATGTTGGACTTTGCTTCTGGACAGATAGGAAATTCAAGATTGGATGCATAAGATCCTGAACATAATACCTAAGTGCATGAGCTGAATCAACAAATAGCGATACTTTCAAGTGATTGTTTGCCTACACATTCGAAATAGGGACATCCCTGTCCACCCCACACCTACCCTACCTACCTAGTTATAGATGTTATTTTCATTTATTTATTTGGCTTGTGACAGATCATTCTTCCTACTCTAGTCACTGGCCACATGCTGCCTACTGACTGTCCTAAGAAAACATTCTTATAAGCCCATTACATTATATCCATACCTGATCTACTAAATATCACACTGCAAGCTCATATCACCTGGTTACATACATCTGCACTAATAATTTCTAGGGGTTATCAATTATTATAGCAATAACCCACACCTGGGTGTGAGTAATGCTGGATTTACCCACGGTTGGCATGGTTTGGTCATGAGGGCGAAGCCCAAGTGACCAAACAAAGCCAATCGTGGGTAAATCCAGTATTATCCACACCCAGAAGTGGGTTATTGCTATTATACAATGACATTATTTAAGAAAACAAATAATTCATTTTCTTAAATAATGGCATTGTATAATGCCTCCTTGCTGCCCTTCCGCAGCTGTCTGGTATTCTGCGGCAGTTCTGATGTACTGCGCATGCATATGCCTACGCAGTACATCAGAGCTGTGGGCAAAAGCAACGGAGAAAGCAAGATCTCCATTGCTTTTTACAAACTGTCTCGCTATGTTAAACTCGTTTAACATAGCGAGACAGCATTAAAAAAAGCAACAGAGAATGTCCGTTGCTTTTTTTAATGCTGTCTCGCTATATTAAACAAGTTTAACATAGCGAGACAGTGTGAAGCAACGGAGATCTTGTGTTCTCCGTTGCTGTAAAAAAAAGTTATAGTAATGGAAAAAGTCCAGGCGACCGGACCTTTTTCCATTACTATAACTCTGATTTACAACGTGCACACTGACCAATCAGCGTGCATGTTTTTTGAATATTAATGGGGGGGGGTTGTTGTATAATATCTAATTTTACCCTATCTGCAATAGTTAAATTATGAAACCTTCTCTTAAATCTTGTAGCACAATGAATAAATTTACATACATCTAGGTGTGGTTGCATATGACGAAGCCTGATATAACAGTCATCATAAAATCATGGCTTGAACCACAGTAAGCCATGCACAAATACGTAAAGTAAAAAAGTGTTTAAAAAGTCAAAGACCAGGCCTTAGAGTAATCAGATGGATCCTCCATATGGTCACAAGTAATACTCAGTGTAACATGTCTTACATATTTCTTTCCTTCTACAACCAAGCTGATCATGATCCAAACTAGTTTCTGTATGAATCTTTGCTTACCTCAGGCTGGCTGTCGGACTTGTGCAGTACCCCATCCAATCGTTCAGACCCTGCATCTCCAAAATTGTGACATTGCTCTAAATCAAATAAAAAAACTCATTAGTAATGGAAAATGTCAAGGTACACCAGGATTCCAGTAATACTGAAGTACTGAATGTTTATTTATTTATTTATTTATATTTATTTATTTATGTATTTATTTGTTTGTTTGTTTATTTATTTATTAATGTAGGAAATGTATAAATAATTCAAAGGACAGGACTGTACTTACTACGGTTCCTTGTAAAATACTGCAGAAGGATGGCAGGCAGTGCAAAGGTTGACTTCCTTTATTAAAAAAAAAATCTCTTCTGAAAACACAAAACTTATTCTGGTAGGAAATCACCAGTCTGGCTTGAGGAGGTAAATATCACTCTGAAATCACTGTGCACACAGATGCCAAAAGTATCTTGGTATCAGTGGCAGTTCTAGAAACATTTGTTACTTTTTCAGCAGTATTTTCAGCTTAGAATCTTATATGCTACAGATAAAAACCTTTCCATTTATTCTAATCTCACAGGGTAATAATAAAGGTTAGTCAGTGGTTTAAAACTGTCTCCTGTCATGACAAACCTTGCCCAGATGGCCTTCACTATAAATGCATACAGGTTTCTGACACCTTGACTAGTATTTCTTCGCCTTACATCATAAATGTATCCCTCACTACAGAACAACTCTCTGACCTGCAGAAACTAACATCCATCATTCCTCTGTCAAAACAGAGTCCAAGGAACTTGGTGGATTCCTGTTGTCTCATCATCCTCTTGACACTACAATTCAAAATTCTAGACAACATTTCCACACAATAAGGGCTAAACAAAGCATCATCTGCTGGCTTCTAGAAATGACAAAGTATGAAAACCCTCACTTCTGGCTCTTACAAAAAACACATTCACATTCAATATGGGCGATGCAGTGGTGCAGCAGTTAATGTTGTCACCCCACAGCAAGAGGTTCTCTGGTTTGATTCTTGGCTTGGGTGCCTTCTGTGTGAAGTTTGCATGTTCTCCCTGCATTCATGGGGGTTTCCTCCACATTCTAAAGATGTGACTGGAGTGTTTCTCCCTGGGCCTCTGCAGAAAATAGGCTCTGTGGAGCCTAGTCAGACTTTCCTCATCAACAAATGTAAAATAAATTGTCAAAGTCAATGCATATATGTTGTATTTGTGGATCTTCCCAAAACACTTTACACCATCTTCCATGGAGGCATCCTTCAACATTTGGAAGTCATGGCATAACCAGCATAAACAATACTACTCTCGTGTGGTTTAAAGTTACTCCAGCTGGTAACCAGGACAGCAAAGTCACAGCCACAAAAGAAAAATGTCAAATTTCTGTAATAGTTGGTTTTTGGATCACCATTTTTCTCTGTATTTATTAACTTCATCTACATTCTTCTTCCACAGATGCTAATGTTTGTTTGAGCAAATGGCATAGGTGTCTTGTGTAGTTATAGGTCTTTTACATTAGTAATTAAATACCTGTTATATGGTGTTTCAGCAGGAATACACTGGCTACCCTGTCACATCTTTATTGCAAAACTAAGGACATGTTGTTTGCCATATTAAAACGATTAGAAGGGTGCCCTTCAAATGGGCATGTCAGTCACCCTAGGGTAGCAAAGCTAAGGCAATAAGCACATTTAATTAAGTATATAGGTGTCCAGCAAGATCCAGTGTGATCATTTGCAAACTATATAAGACAGTTTTTTTTTTCCTTTTTTGTTTATTATTGGAAAACCAAAACACTACTTATTCCAGCTTCATAGAATAGAGGAAATTAAGTCTTGACTAAGAAGGGGACAATTTGAGATCGATCAGGCACTTGAGAAATTGGGCAAAATATAATGGGAATGAGAAGCTGATGCTGGCTTGCCCACCCTGGAGTGAGAGAGGTGGTCTAGTCCACTGCAGTGCTGACACCTACTGGAGAGAGAGGTGCATGGCATGCAGCAGTAGAGCAAGTGATGTACTTGGCTCTGCTAAGAAGCACTGGCACACTAGACTTGATGTAGAGTTGGCAGGAAGGCACATGACTACAAGGGCTGGTGTAGTATGCCTACAAATCAGCTGTTGAGGGGAGGATATTAGGGCTCTAAGCAGAAATAAATCCTGATTGCTACCTTTAGAACAGCCTGCATAGTTTGGCTCTCACTCTGCATGAATGAATGGACCTATTGATCACTGATAGCTGATAGATAGTAGATAGCAGAGGGATAAAATATTATGAGAATAAAGACTGCTGGGATCTGTACTGGGTTAGCTAGTCCACTTACCACTAGAACAAAAACAGCACTTGGCAAAGCTTCAGTGCTGTTTCCTAATACGTATGTACTCTCAGTAATTTTTTAATCAGCTACCAACAACCTAAGGTTATTGCAATGTAATATGTACAAATCTAATGCATAATCCTATAAAAAATAGTGTTTCCTTATACCTCCTTGATGAAGGCTGGCTGCCTACCCATTAGTTTCATAACAAAACTAACCTAAAAACTTAATTATTTATTTTGTTTGTCATCCAGGATAGTCGCACTGAGCCAAACAATACCCCCTTTCAGCAAAGGCCTTTGGAAAAGAAACTCCAATAATTAAACATTAAACATTAGAATAAAAATGTGAGCAATATAACTAACATATAAAACATTAAAAAAAGCATTATTAAAAGCAGCAAAAAAAGATTTAACAGATTCAAACAGAAATCAAGTCAGTAGAGAAGAGAAATAGTGCCTAGGAAAGGAAATCTGGGGGTAATAAACTTGCACTTATTTACATTTTATTTATTTCAGTATTTTAGTGCTTAAAATGAAGCAATTTACAAAAAAATACAATGCATCAGTAACTTATAAACGCATGTCTAAAAGCATAAGTATGATAAAAGCTCAATAAATAACAATTAGACCAATATAAGGTCAAGCAGGACGCCTTAAACATTTTTGAAAAAGTTGTTCCTTGGCATATGGTATATTAAGGACCTCTCGAGTGAGGCTTTAATATCACACACCTGAATACAGGATGGTAGCTAATTCTAGTACCAGCTTAAGCTAGAAAATGCACTTGCTAAACATGTAGGTAGTAATAGAAACCATAGCTTTAAGTTTATGGTGATAGATCAAGTTAAGGTAAACCCTAGGGGTGGACCAAGAAGCCTTAAACTTGATGAGCTTGAGTTGACCTGGCAAGTTAGACTTAATTCTTATAGCTTCCCAGGGCTTAATTATTTTTGTACGATCAGTAGCTTGTTAAAATTAGCTAGTTTAAAGAGATAAAAAAAATGTAAGCTATGCAATTATGGGAATAGCTTAATATTTCTTCATAAGAGTGGTAGTACCACTTATATGTATTATTTGGGTTATCATTATGGGTTATTTTTAGTAATATTAATTGTAATACTTTCAATAATTACTTTTTTTTTGATTTTATAAATGAAAAAATGAGTAGTGTTTTTTAATTGATGGATGATATGTGTTGCCCTTTTAAATTTTCTGTATCAGTTAAGTGGATTTCTTGTATTTATACACCAACCTTCGATGGTAGTTAGTATTCTGAAGAAGTCAGCATTGGAGGCTGATGAAAAACGCTTAAATAAATTTTATTTATCTTCACAACAGTTTGTATTTGCTGTCTGCACATCTCCTACCTGTATTTTCCTGTTACTGGTTTTGTTTAGCCTGTTTGTGGTGTTTAATTCTAGTACCATGGTAAGACAAGCAAAAGTCAATCTGCCAAAATCTTTAATACAGATCATCTAAACAAAGAGAAGCCCCTTACCAGATAACTTCAAAACTCTAGTTGAGGAATAAGGCATGATTGCCATTTTAAATAAACAAGACTCAAGCTGTATAGGATCTGCTCCTTTAACATCAGGAGTACATACAGATATGAAATTATCTGTAAAAAGTACAGATGTATGAAGTGTAACAATACACTTTAAGAACTAGAGTCTTTTAAAAATGACCTGGTAGTGACTAGCATAAATCCCACAGTGAAGCCATTATAATATACTCCTGTACTAGCTTCTTTGTCTTTCGGCTTTTCCCAGTTAGGGGTCACCACAGTGGATCACCTGTCTGCTCATGATTGGCAGTGGAGTTTTACAGTGTCAAGTTGCCAGCCTGGCACCCAACCTTCCACAGAAGGTGCACACACGCACACACACTCACACACCAAGGGCCAATTAAGAGTGTCCAATCCACCTACAGCATGTCTTTGGGATGTGGGAAGAAACCCACACGACCACAAGAAGGACATGCAGACTCTGCACAGAAGGCACCCCAGCCGAGGATTGAACTGGAGAACCTCTTGCTGTGAGGCAACAATGATAACTGCTGCACCACCGTGGCCGCCCTATACTCTTGTATTAGCTACAGTCACTAATTTTCCACATCTGTAACCCCAAGGCAAAGGGCATTGTACTACACTACTTGATAGGATACCAATGCATGGATTACCATCACAAGGTCTGATGATGGATCAAGGTTCCAAATCTGAGCAATATTCTTGAGTTGAAAACATGATGTTTTGAAGACAGCCATCAAATGTCCCATTATTGTGAGTTGATCATCAAGAATCACTTCAAGATCATGGATCTGCAAAAATCTGCAAAACAATCCAAGTCTAGTCCCATCATAAATAATTATAATAAGTGAAACAGAGGATGATGTGACATAGAGATGATCCCATTAACTGTTATCACCTCAGCACTTGCCATGTCAATTGCGAATGCCCAAAAGGTACGAAGTAGAACAAATGAGTATGATACCAGAAAGGCCACAATGTAATTGCAGGTTCTATATCAGAATACCCATGGTCCACAGTGTCAAAAGCCACCAACAGATCAAACAACAAAAAGATGGACTATAACCATTGCTCCCATATCATCAGCAGGTTACCAGCAATATGAATAATGGTTGTCTCAATACCATGTTTAGATCTGCAACCAGAATAGCATGAGTGGAGGAAATTATGAAATGTCAACTACGAATGTATCTATGTATATACTATCTGGTCATTAACCTTACCTATAAAAGAAAATGTTAGAGACATGGTTATAAGTTTCAGCATTTATCAATCCAATTATGTTTTTAAGAATATGTTAATAAATATAAAAAACAACTACAATCTCAGTGAGGATCAGATAATTTGATTAATTCTACTAAACTAGGCCTAGATTTTTATTGGACCTTGGACCAGAATCCTGCAAGTAGTAAATACACTACAACAATGAAACCACATTCATGACCTCATCTATAAGTAAAATTCATCTGCATTACATATAAACAGGGCCCACTGGGTCCTTTTCCATCTGCCCATTTCAAACTCCTGGCTTGCTTCTGTTTCTTTTCTGTCTTCTTGCCCTCCAACCTCATTTCCTGCCTTTTCTCTAGTCCTTATCCCTACCTTACTTTGTCTCATCCTTATTACTTTCTGATGTATCTATATCTATTCTACTTACTTCTGTTTCAATTTCTGCTAAACTATTGTACGTTTCAATACTTACTTTCTCAAAATATAAATAGCAAATATATCTATAACGTGTTATCTTCTTCCAATTGTTTTCTTCTTCTGTAAATAATGCTGGGTCTTATTTTGACTGTGTTTGTAAAACCATCATGACACTTTCCCCAGGATTCAGCAAGCTCTGCACGGTATGCATGAATAGTGCAGGAGCTGCTGGAGGCAATATGGCAGTCGTGCATTCCAGGAATAAGCTCCCAAGATGTGCACGAGCACTCCTGCACTATTCCTGCATGGACACAACTCCTGTATACAAATTACCCCATTTGCAGGTGAAAACCATGTAAATGAGGTGAATTTGTGATCCAGGAAGCTGGCAGCCAGCTGTGCAGGACTAGTGTAGTCTGCAGAAATGTAAATGGTTAGTAACTGAGTACATTTCTGCAATGTACAAAACGGAGCCATGACAGCTCCAAATAAAGGGTGTATATAATGTGGAAAGCATGCCAATGGCCAAATATATGGCCACTGGTATGGAAAACAGTTGCAGAAATAAAAAAAAATTACTTTTATTTTTTTTTAGCTGATTTCAGCTGTTTAAGTGTAGGGCAGTGGCGTGCAAACTGGATCGGGCTGAAAATAAAAAAAAAAAACTTGAAATAGGCATTCTATCCAAAATCACAATTTTGCCATTATACTCAATGGCAGGCAGAAGACAACATGGCCAGTGAATAGTGGTTGCTAAGGGGGAAGGCACAGTGTCAGACTGGTAACTAGGCAGTAGTAGTTAATCCTATGCAAATGAGGGGAATGATACTGAATCCTAGATCCTCCCCATAGCTAGCCTGCACCCAACCGTGTCAGTGCAGGAAGACCATGGTGCAAGCCTAAGAGCTAGCTGACATCATAGAGGGGTGTGTCAGGCATACTGTAAGTTTAGTGGAGCCCTGTGGCTTGGGTTTGCCCTTAGCTTAGCAGAGTTAAGCAAGGGTGTGTGTCTGAGGCTGCAAAACACTCTTTACATTGCCTAAATGGGTGTGCGTGCCGTGCACTGTGTTTTAAAGGGAAAAAAAAAGCAAACCAGGAAATAGCAGCTCCGTGCACATCTGAGCACTGTGTTTGTGTGGTGTGCCCCTGGGCTTAAACAGGAAGGCAATGTGAAGGGAAAATTGCAGTAGGAAGGTAATCAAGGAGAGCTTGCATAGCTGGCAGGTGAAATGTATCATAATCAGCAAATTACACAGGCAGCAGCCCAGCCCAGCACACCACTATAAAGTATGCAAACACCTTTCCCTCTGGTTTTTCCCATAAACTCTAAACCACTGGTGTACACAAGTGGGGACATTTTACCAAACAAAAGCAACAAAATTATAGGGGCTGCAGCAGCTATCATAAATCAACATGTGGAAGAGGCTGAGGGTGGTGACGATGATAATGCTGATGATAAACCCACAGTGAGGAGAAGGAGAAGAGTGTACAGACCCAGGGTAACCTACCAGGGGCTACATGAGCTGGAGATAGTGGAACACTATAGGGTGGGCAGGGACCTCCTACAGCAAACTGTTGAGCTGTGCCGGCTACACCTCACACACAGATCCAACAGAGGGGAACCCATCCCAGTGGATACCAAGGTATGTGTAGGCCTAAGAATACTAGTCACAGGTACCTTCCAAAGGCCAACTGCGTATATCATGGGGATCTCACAGGCATCAGCATCCAGGGTACTCCACCCGTTCCTGGATGCCATGTCAGCACATACTGGTGAGCACATATATTTCCACAACAGCCATGAGGCGTTGACCAGCAATATGCGTCTCTTCCACCAAATAGCAGAATACCCTGAAGTAGTGGGTGCTATAGACTGCACGCACATATGCATCAAAGCACCACCCGGTGAGCAGGTAGGGTCTACATCAACCGCAAGGGCTTCACCGCCTTCAACTGCCAGGTCATGTGTGATGCCCAGGGCATTATAATGAATGTGTGTGCTGGCTGCCCTGGAAGCTGTCACGACTCCCACATCTGGCTTATGACGCAGCTGTACCAGAGATTTGCCAGTGGAGACATCTCTTATTGCCACCTATTGGGAGATGCTGGTTATGCACTGGAGCTGTGGCTGATGACACCCATCAGAAATACACACACACCCAAGCAAGAACTCCATAATGAGGCACACACACAAATCAAAATCATAATAGAGCATGTGTTTGGGATGCTCAAGTCATGGTTCTGGTGCCTGGACACATCCAGTGGAGCCTTGCAGTACTCACCAGCTACATATACCCAAATTGTAATCGTATGTGCCATGCTACACAATATGATCCTGTGGAAACAGCTGCAGCAGGAAAAGCACGGGGCAGGCCCACACAGCCCCCCACCATTGCCAAGGCCTGCACAGGCACAGAGTGACTCAGGGGAAGAACAACCTGAGCCTGCCCCAGTAGGCAGAAGGAGGCATGCCCAGTATTCCCAGGCTGTGGCAAAGAGGCAACACATAGCACATACACTGAAATGGTAGGAACCCAGGGAATGACACCTCTCTCTGACTCGCACATACAGTAAAAGAGATGCCAAACATGACACTACCTGTGCTTAACCATGTATAGGGAGTGTCCTATGTGCCTCTGACATAGTCAGCCCTCCAGCCCCATCCTCAATATTGGCACAGCCACAAGGTAAGTCACTCTCCCTATCAATTGCTGAATGGAGTAGTATGTTTTGTTACTTGTATCTATGGCATGGATGTGAGCATGCAAGGGAATCAGGTGGCTGAATGGGATGCCAGCGGATAGTAGACACCTATAGTGGCAGCATGAGATCTGTAACAAATACTGGTGTCACCATAGTAGCCAGTACTAGACAAGGTGACAAAACTCACTGAGAAAATGTGGTGGGCCACATGTGTGTCCATAGGACACACACACATGCCAGTCAGGGAAGCTCACATACCCAACAACAGTCTCAGCCAGCAGGACAGGTGTAGACAAACACAAACAAAGGCTGTGCTAAGGCCTCTGATTGATGGCTATGAAGAACAGCCCCCACCAGACCTACACAGACAGACTACAACAGGCCAGGCAGTGGGTTGTTAGTTCTGAAGGGTAAGAAGTCAGAAACCGAAATGTAGGTCAATCAAACCTAAAACCTGTAGTACACTGATATGCCTCTAGTCAGCATGATAGCTCAAAATACAGAATGAAATGGAGTACCTGAAATACCAGTACAGGCATAGCAAATGTGTACAAGTGTCAGGTGTGCCCCCCCGCCAATCCTATGTAGAAATGTAGTAACCTGTATGTGTAGGTATAATAACAGTGGAGCACAGATTACCTGAGCTGGCCAAGGTAGCAGGATAGATTGTAGCATGTGTACAATATGCATGGCTGTGTGTGTTAGGTTGGTGTGTGTTGCATATTGTGTGAGAGTGGTCAGTATGTATGCATGGTGAGGTTTGTCCTGGTGGCCATTGGCCAGTACTGCCGATGACAGGGCCAAGTTCTCACAACTGCAGTGCCAAAAACAGTGCTTCCCAGTAAACAAATTATAGTAAGCCATAGTAAATGTTTGGAAATAATATGTGTCACCATCTGAAAGATGGACATGGCATGAATGTAGGCCCAGACATACAAGCAGTACACAGGGGGAAGTACCCCAGACAGACAATGTACAATATGTAACTATCAAATGGACACACCCTTGGAATTGTGCATACAGGTTAGCAGCACATTAGTTGGGCTTGTAGTGGGGAATACCAATGTTGTCTGGCCAAACACTGGCAGACCACAAAGGTCACAGGTATGAAGTATTGAGAAACAGCTGATGTCCCTGCACAAGCCAGCATAAGTAGAATGCCCCATGCATATCTGTGAGTCAGATGCAAGTAGTATCCATAGCACACATGCACCCAGCTCACCCCAGCATCACCCACAGGTACCTCTCTAGTCTTATTCCTGCTGTTGGGAATTAGTACAATATGACCCCCACCTCTGTATGGCAATAGCTAAAGAATACACCATGCAGAACAGGTGTACCATACCAGTGTGTCCCTAGCTGTAAGCAGCACCCTGCCAGCATCCACACCACTGGATCAATAATGACAGAAATTATTGGCATTAACACCTTGCACACCTACCATGTCACCCCAGGGGAATATAGTGTATTTCAGTCTGAGACTGTAGGAGTCACCCAATGCAATGGCCTGCTACAACTGGTCTTAATCACTACCAAATGGCCTGCAGTCCTCTGCCAAAGACCTGTGTCTCACCGGTACTGCCAATGTATGTTATGTCATGGACTCCAAATAACAACACAACACAGTCCTCAGAACCCAAATGCAAGGCCACGTGGAAAAATCCCAGTAACATGTCCACCATGTCCTACTGCAGGAATTGTGGACCAACACTAAATTACTGCTGGGATGAGGTGATAACTATAGGGAACATATCAGATAATGTTTGCATAATGTTTGGAAGAGGATAGAATTATAGAGGGTGGGGTAGGAGCATGGGTGGCATGGAGTGCATGAAGTCCGAAACTCAGCCATGTGCACATATTATCCCTGCCTGCAAACACAGGAATGGGTGGCTACAGACCTGCTTGTAAACCACAATGTGAAGGGGTAATGTCTGGAATTATGAACCCTGCCTCTGGGTAACCTGTGTGAATCTGTACAGCTGTGAGGTATGGCCACAGCAGGATGTGGCCATACTGTCAAGTTGATGGATGTACAAGCATGGGATCCTCAGTCACCACTGTACCAAGGTGCTGAACAATTTACACAGACCCAGCAGCAAGTGTCTGCAGCTTCCCCTCCAGAATGGCATGATTGTGCAAGAATATGTAGGCTGCAGACCACAATACTGGACACAGCTGCATTCACCCTGTGCTCTCCAGGACATCACTGTAAGCAAATATGCATACCTGGCAGTACTTGATGACATACGATATCACAGTGTAAAACAGTACATATGTCTGAATATCTCTGCTAACACCAAGACCATCTAGCAGACGCTGCACAGACACAATTACCTACAGTAACCCACTATCCTTTGCCCATTTTGACCCAATATTGTCAACCGATCTACAGATATCCCACAGAAACAGGTTGCTAGCTGTAGGTGTAGAACACAAAAGCCTGCACTGGAGTACAATCTACCTGAAATGGAGTCATACATTCAATACAGAAGGTCATACTGGGCATGCACCCATACTTAGAGAAATGAAGGCCATGCCAGACAGCAAAATACTGAAAGGTCATACTGGGCATGCTCACACATTTGAGAAATGAAGCCCATGTCTGGCAACAACAGTGGACTATACATATCCGTCAATTGCAGAGGTTAGTGCACACACTCCTCAGTACACACCAATCATGCTTTGCACACACATTGGATAGGAATACACATATCTATCCAAGGACAACACACTATAATAGACCGAAATTACAAATACATAGATGTGTGGAAGAGAGTGACAGACAGTGACAAAGAGCCTCCCATCATGAGGCCTGTCCCACCCATTACGCATCCAATTGGCTAAAACCACATGATGTGCAAATGTCAATCACTGTAGACATTTGCCTCTGGTATCCTTCAGCACTATAGTGTCTGTGGTGCTTGTGCTAACTGTGTGACATGACTGTACAAGTCAGTAGTAATCTAGCAGTTGTATACACGTACTTTTGGAATATAAACCTGTGTGTGCCTGAGTGTTGTGTGTCTGCCGCTAGATGAATGGGTTATGGCCCATGCACACACACGGCACTTCTCATTGTCCTACTATGGCAAGCCTGCTGATATCTTCACATTGAAATACACCTTTGGGGAAATAGTCCAGTAATCTCTATGGAGCATCCTATAACTGTGTAATACTGCAGTGTGATGTACTAGTTAGGTAGGAGTTCTAATCCCTGATATGGCAGCTTTGTGTGTGTGTTTGTCTGTGTAGGAATCAATGCTTTTGAGGCCATTCACACTCACTACAATTTCAAACGCCCTACTTTGGCAGGGCTGCTGATGTCATTCACTTTGAAATACAGCTTTGGGGAAAAGGTAGCCCAGTAATCTCCATGGTGCATCCTATGACTGCATAATGCTATAGTGTGATATACTAGTTAGGTAGGAGTTCTATTCCTGGACATGGCAAGTGTAAAAGTTTGTGTGCTTGTTTGTCTGTGTAGGGATCAATGCTTTTGAAGCCATTCACACTCACTACAATTTCAAATGCCCTAGTTTGGCAGGGCTGCTGATGTCATTCACTTTGAAATACACCTTTGGGGAAAAACAGCCTAGTAAGCTCCATGGCACATGCAATAACTGCATAATGCTGTAGTGTGATGTTCTAGGTAGGTAGGAGTTCTAATCCCAGAGATGGCAACTGTGTGTTTGTCTGTGTAGGAATCAATGCTTTTGAGGCCATTCACACTCACAATTTCAAATGCCCTACTTTGGCAGGGCTGCTGATGTCATTTACTTTGAAATACACCTTTGGGGAAAGAATAGCCCAGTAATCTCTGTGGCGTGCCCTATAACTGCATAATGCTGTAGTGTGATGTAGGAGCTCTATTCCCAGCATGGCAACTGTAGACCTTTGTGTGTGTGTGTGTGTGTGTGTGTGTGTGTGTGTGTGTGTGTGTGTGTGTGTGTGTGTGTGTTTATCTGTGTAGGGAGCAATGCTTTTGAGGCCATTCACAGCCACTACAACCTCCATTCCCCTACTTTGGCAAGCCTGCTGATGTCATTCACTATAAAATACACCCTTGGGGAAGGAGTAGTCCAGTAATCTCCGTAGCATGTTCTATAACTGCGTAATGCTGTAGTGTGATATACTAATTAGGTAGGAGTTCTATTCCCAGACATGGTAACTGTGAAACTCTGTGTGTGTATAGGGATCAATGTTTTGTAGCCATTCACAGTCACTACGCAAATCTAAAAATGGAGAACATTGATAATTGTGCAGTAACAGAGACCTAACCCAACCATCTAGAGAGCACCTCTGCAATACCAGGTACAGCTCTCACCACACCTGTTGGTCACCCAACCAGGACAAAAACAATAAAGGTAGAGGAGTGTCCATATTCACCAAGGATATTCACACCACCAGGCTACTTGCCCAGCAGAATGTGTCTGAAATACCCCCGGTGCAACTAACAGTAGGTCAGACTGCATTCCAAATTGTATAGCTTGCTATAGATCCCCCACCATGCCCCATGATACCCACTACAGTTTTTGAAACATACTGTGAAATATTATGATACAAGAAAATACCCTAATACTGGGTGACTTACACTACCAAGCCATTAACTAGGAAAACTACTTGTGTACCAACACGTGTACCCAACAGTTCTTGGAAGTCATAATTCCCAATGCCCTGGATCAAGTAACCCATAGTCCCACCAGGGGCTCTAATATCCTAGACCTGGTCATTACCAACATGGAAAATCAATGCTCCACACCTATGGTCACCCCATTGGTGGTCAGGTCTGCCCATGAGCTAATCACCCTTAACATCAACATCCCTCCCCCACACCCCAATAAGGAAACCTCTGTAACACACATCTCCAAAGCCAATGTCATGCGACACATGTCAGATGTGACTAATTTCATGACACCCATGCAGATGGGAACCGAAAGGACGACTGCTGAATCCTACATGAGGGCACTATATCAGCACATCCACTTGTGCATGAATCGTGTCATCCAATATAGAACCAAGACACCCCCACCAAAAAAGGATGCCAATGTGGTGGCCCCCTGCCATAAACTTACTGTACAACAAAAGGAGGAAACTGTTGCAGAAACGGGGGAATTTCCAGGATGCAAAATACTCCCTTACTAGCCACAGTAAGAAGCAGAGATCCCTCATAATCTCCACCAAAGCTAGTTATGAACATAATATAGCCAAAGATGTCAAAGACAACTGCAAGGCATTCCATAGCTATGTGATGATTCTAAATGGCAATGCTCAGATCTGCTCTGAGCTACAACAGGATGGTATTAAATATACTGCTCCCAGGGATATTGCCAATATCCTGGCAGATCGATTCAGTGCCAACTGCACCCCCTCCCACCCCCAAAGGGCCCATCTCAACAGGGAAAGATTGCCAGATTCTGGTAATATTGGCCACATAGGTAAAAACCACACTCTCCACAGCTATGACAACAGCAGCCATGAAACCAGTCAACATCCCAGGCTGTGTGCTACATGAGCTACAAACTGAACTGGTACCTCACATACGTGCCATGTCTAATCATAACCACACCTCAGGCTTCATGTGCACTGTGTGGCACAGCTACAGTAATCCCAGTCCACAAGGGAGGATCCACCTTGGATCCTGGGAACCATAGACCCAGCAGTATGACATGCCTTATCTGCAAGGCCATGGAATGTATTATCATGGAAATTAAAACAAAGACATTGGCAACCTGCAAACACTTGACCCCCAACCAGGTTGGGTTTGTGAAGGACCGATCATGTCACATCAAGCTGACTGACAACTGTGAATACATCTCTAGAGATGTGGACAAAGGTAAGGTGGCTCACGCAGCCTATCCAGACATTGCCAAGGCCTTCAACATCATCCGCCAGTCTGGAATCATAGATAAATGTATCAAGATGGCCATTAATCCCTATGCCACCCGATGGGCTGCCAACTGCTGTACTGACAGAACCCACACTGTAAATATAGGAGACACCAACCCCAGCCCCAGACAAGTGACAGTTGGAATACCTTAGGGTTCGGTCCTGTCACCACCCTTGTTTAGCATCTACTGCTCTGAAGTACAGTCCAAAGGTAAGGGACTGTGGTAAACAAAGATTGCAGATGACTGCACACTGAGAGCCAATATTGAATCCCCACATGATGTGGATATTCTACAGAAGGGCCTTACAGAAAGACATGCTTGGTGCCTTAGCCATGGCCTCAAGATCAATGCCAAGAAATATATAGTTATCCCCTTTGGGAAGGGACATGCACATGTGAAGTACCACATAGGTGGCAGTACACTAAACACCTAAAGTGTGATAATAGACTTAGGGACACGGGTGGACAGTGGTCTCACCTTTCATAACCACATCGCTACAACAGTCAGGAAACCCACATATGTGGCACACCTCACCACTAAGGGCTTTACATCCAGGAAAAGGAGGTTATTGTCCCACTGTAGTCAGCTCTCAGTAGAACCAGTACAGACTACAATGGCCTGTTATGCATGTACCTCACAAGACATCTGCAACAACTAGAAAGGCTGCAGACATACCTCATGAAATGAATCACAGGTCTAAACCAGATGCCCTATGCTGATCATCTGAAATTCATCCAGCTATACTCTGTCACATATTATGTCCTCAGAGGCAATCTCTAGCTTAACATACCATGCCATGTCAGCCCACAGCTGTTGGACATGCTACACTTAAAAAATTCCAAACCCTCACAGCCTCATGCTCCAGAGATCCAAATCTTGTCATCACAATGAACAATACATGTTGGAGGGATGTGTTTCTGACCCAGAGACTCCCCAGACTCTGGAATAGACTGCCCATACATGTCAAGCAGAGTGCCTCTTTGGCCCTCTTCAAAAGGAACCTGGACAATTGTATGGAAGATAAGAAATTGACCCCGGGGATCATGTCAGCTGTCCTGCTAGAAAAGGGTCCAGGGAAGTAAATATTGTGGGAAGACATATCCAGGGAATTGTCATGTCTCGGCATGTATAGACCCTAGGGCCAATAGCCTAGTATCAATCTATGAACCTACGAACTGCACTTTCCATTGCCCAACCTTGGCAAGGTTGCTGATGTCATTCACTTTGAAATACACCTTTGAGGAATGACTAGCCCAGTAATTTCCATGGCACATGATATAAGTGTAATGCTGTAGTGTGATGCACTAGTTAGGTAGAAGTTCTAATCCCAGACATGGCAAGTATAAAGGATTGTGTGTCTGTTTGTGTAGGGAACAATGATTTTGAGGCCATTCACAGTCACTACAACTTCCATTGCCTTACTTTGGCAAACCTGCTGATGTCATTCACATTGAAATACACCTTTGGGGCAGGAGTAACCTAGTAATCTCTGTGGTGCATGCTAAACTGCGTAATGCTGTATTGTGATGTACTAGTTAGGTCGGAGTTTTAATCCCAGACATGGCAAGTGTAAAGGATTGTGTGTTTGTTTGTCTGTGTAGGGATCAATGCTTTTGAGGCCATTCACAGTCACTACAACTTCCATTGCCCTACTATGGCAAGCCTGCTGATGTCATTCACTTTGAAATACACCTTTGGAGAAGGACTAGCCCAGTAATCTCCGTGGCACATGCTGTGACTGTGTAATGCTGTAGTATGATGTACTTGTTAGGTGGGAATTCTAATCCCAGACATGGCAACTGTGAGACTTGGTGTGTATGTATGTGTGTGTGTGTGTGTGTGTGTGTGTGTGTGTGTGTGTGTGTGTGTGTGTGTGTGTGTGTGTGGGTGATATGTATCCTGTGTGGAGGTAGCTGTGAGTGTATAACAACAGGACTCATTGTGGAGCAGGTTTTGCAAATTTCTTATATGGTGGGCCTATTATATGTCACAATGTCCACCTTACAAGGATAACAGATATCAAACAGCAGAGAGGCTGGGGTAGACAATCCATAGCCCTACATGTGACATCATGGCTTGACGAACTATATAGGCAACCCTTGTATTACCCAGAGAACACTCTCCACCCATGTCTCATACACAAACACACTCGGCTAGGCAACAACCCTTATGTTGGTAGTTCCCTACATATTGCCCACACATAGTAACCATGGTGTGATTGCAGTAGATAAGAGGACATGGCACCCTGTACCATCCCTACAATAGGCAAATCATTGCATACAGTGCTCCTTCACTATGTTCCCCAGTGGACACCTGCAAAAACTGTAGAGCCAGCAAATGTAACCCACAAAGGACATACCATGTCTTATACACATGCCCTGTATGGACAGATGCCACTGACACCGGGGAATATGTGTATCATGCTATCAATGTAGGTTCCTGGTCAACCTGGTGTCTATTGCCAGTTCTCACCACATGAGGCCAGGAATGGCACATCTGATGATAACAATCTGTCTACGCAACATGCCCCAGACACCTCAGGTACACTTCCACATGTCACAGAACATGCATGTGGGATCTGTGCACATCTCAGATACCATCCATGTCATGGAATATAGAACACATACATGGCAAGCATTGTGCAGCACTGGCCACCCAAAATAGTAACTCAGATGACTGGATGGTGAATACAGTACCCACCTGTGTGGGCCAATCCAGACACTACACCCACTGAGCCACACTGCAGACCATTGTCATGTGGCCTGATGTGAAGGTATACCCTTTACCTGGCCTTGTACAGCCTTCTGGCACAGTCAACCACTACACACCTGTGAAGCAATGCACCCATGCATGTCAGTACTGGCAAACCTGTGTCTGTGTGCATGTGGAGTATAATGATTTGGACACCATTCACACTCACTACACCTCCCATTGGCCTACTGAAGCATGCCTTTTGATGTCAGAAACCTTGACATACCCTTTGCCCATATATCATCCTGATAACCCCTGTGGTGCATGTGATACCTGTGTATTACTGTATTGTGGCAAACTAGCTAGTTAGGAAGTCTAATCATGACCATGCCAACTGTGATAATGTGTGTGAGTCCCTGAGAGAGTGTGGCTGTGTTGACCTTGACACCTGTTCATGTGGACAGGCACGTGTACTAAACCTACCTTATCCCTCCTTTATCATTGTTGTAGATGTCACTCACCATCGAATATACCTCTGTACAGCTCCACAACATGTAAGCTCTGTGGCGCATGCAATAACTGCATAGACATGTGATAGCAATACATAGGCAGGCATTTGAAACCATTTGCTGATGTGTGTGACACAAACATGCTTAGGTTTTATTCTCCCACCCCCTCCCTATCTTACTTTGTCTCTGTCTGTCTCTCTCACTCCCTCTCTGGTGGATGTGGAGGAGTACACCTGCTTTGCTTAGGCAGCAGCTTGTGTTTTGTAAGTGATGCTCATGATCAGCTGATGGCCTCTGCATGAATTGCAGTCCCCCACTGGCTGATTGCATGTGGAGCAGCTGTGGTAACATTCCCATAGCCAATAGAATGGAAGTACACTCCTATAACTAGGAACATCATGTGGGTGTTGACCATTTTCATTCACTGTGAGCAGGTCTTCATGTCGGTGTTTGGCAAACAGCATCACAGATGGTAGTGGGATATACCTCTAACAACATACACTGTGGAGACAGGCCAACAAGCAGGAGGGGGTTGTTCCAGACATGACTACAGAATGTTGCTCTTCTGCATTTGGAGTAATGTTGGTTTAACAGGTTTTGTGTGGATATGGCTGGTCTGTATGATTTAATACCTGTCGTGAAAGTGTTATGTGTTTGAGGAAACTCTCACCTATAGAGTTATCTGCCGACTGGCCAGTGTTTGGAGACTTATGTTTCTTGTGTTATTCACAGATCACCTATCTTAGAACTACTGAAGCATAGTCTGAGGATTGCAATCAGTACATGGTGGCAGCCATGACAGTTACTGACTTCATATCCCTCATAGGACATATGTCACATCAAACTCTGTTACAACAGTAAATGTATGAGGGTATCACAGCAACATGCCAATATTGGCCCAGTGTTTGTGCCTTCAGCCACAAGTCTGTCAACCTTTGTACATATGTCATGCAGTAAGAGGTGCATATGTTCTGTGCACCATTATTTATTGACAGCATACCTGATAAAAAGCCAGTCAGATATCAGACTGCTAGATATGTTATGTATAGGAGGGGTTATATTTGAGGACATAACATGGGCATTCTGTGGTTGTGTGTACAGTAGTGGGATCTGTGTACTAATGGTGATTGTCGACAGTATGTGTATTGCAAATATGTACATTGGCCTGTGTATAGACTGTGGTAGATGTCATTGTTCTTGGTCCTGTTCTATCTGATGTTACATGATGCTCCAGTGTATGGTACCCAATCAGCTCACATGTTTGTAGGGCCAAACACACACGTGTACCACAGCCATTGGACCACACTGTGTCGTGGCCCAGTATATGTAGGGTTAGTGTGTGAGTGGCACATATGAAGATGGTGTTGATCAGACAGTCCATATAGTGTAATATTAAGCTTGCGTACCATATGTGGCTGTGGCTGTGTTCACATTGGTTGTGGGTATGCACTTTCACACAGGTGTCTGTTACTCTGTGCTGGGACATGCCTGTGGAGCCTGCTATATTTACAGGTACGTGTGTATTCCCCCATAAGAAATGCAGGCCAGTGTTGCGGCAGTCTGCCTGTAGTGCTTTGTTACATGCCTAGCAGCTTAGTGTAATTACTCAGTGTGATGTTATGTCCAGATATTTGCCAGATGTACTGCTGCTGGGCCACCATAACTGTTGTGTATTTCTGACAAAACAGTCGGATGCTGTACAGATGTATGTCACTAACTACTGGGCCGTGTGACCTCTGCACCACCAGTTATTATGTGTCAGGACAGACAGGAGTGTGTGAATGCATAAACTGTGTGGGCATATAGGTTCATAGGTTCATACTAGGCTATCTGCCCTGGGGCAATTATAAGCCTAGCCCGATTCTGTATGGCTTAAGCCACCCCTTGATTTGAGTATACTGTGCCCTTTTTAAGGTATAGTTTACTGTGCCTCTGTCTAATAGTGACACGGGAGTAATCCCTGGGACAAACCTACGATCCCCCATCCACCTATCGAGATTCTTCTTGAAGAGATTCAGTGAGGTGCTCTGCCTCACATGAACTGGAATTCTATTCCAGAGCGAAGGGAGCATCTGGGTTATGAACCTGTCCCTCCAGCAAGTTCTATTTATTTCTGTGCTGAGGTTCAAGTCCCTCAAGCGTGTGGCTCTAAGGGATTTAGATTTACTGAGGTGGAGCATGTCCATTAATTCTGGATTTGACATAGCTTTGTATGTCAGGCATAGATCGCCTCAAAGTAGGCGGTATGCAACTGAGTAGAGCTGGAGTTTTTTAACCAAGCAGCATATGGCATCTGTTTGAGATCATTGATCCTCTTGGTGAGATACTTTTGGGGTCTTTCTAATTGCTGCAGGTGTCGGGTAAGGTACATCCCAAAGGGGCATTGTATTCTATGATGGGCCTGATGAGGGATGAAAAAAGGGGCACAATTACCTCTCTTGATCTAGATGTGAAACCCTTCATGATGAGGTGGGCTATGTAGAAGGTCTTTCTAACCACTTTGGCAATGTGGTTTTCAAAGGAGAGATTGCTATCAACTTGGGTCCCCAGGTCCTAATAACTTTCTCTGTACTTAATGGGTTTCTCCTATGTGGTAATTTGTGGGCACATTGTTTTTGCCAAAGGGTATGACTATACATTTTTTGGCATTTAGCTTTAAACCATGGCGCTGGCACCAGTTATCTGTCTCTGTGAGACCTTTTTGAAGGATGTTTGTGTCAGCTGGAGAGTCGATTATGGCACCCAGTTTGCAGTCGTCTGCGAACTTGGTGAGCCATAGTCTCCACGTTGCCTGTACCTCGGAAAAGTATATACCGAACAAGAGTGGTCCCAGGACAAAACCCTGTGGGACGCCACTTGTGACCGGTTTCGAGTCTGACATGGCTCCAGCAACTTTCACTTTGTGGGTTCTGTCTTTGAGCCAGTTTGCGATCCATCTTATGACATAGGGGTTTATATTTAAGCTGGATAGCTTATCTATGATGCCCGAATGAGGTATTGTGTCATATGTAGTCCAGTATTTATGTGATACACCCATGTACATGGCTATTAACATCCACATTGTCAGGCTTGCTCCACATGTCTTGCACTAAGGGGATCTGTGTATACCGCTGGACTGACCAGAGTGTGCCAGACTGTCCACATATATATAGGCTATATCTCTGCTGTAGTCCACAGGAACATTACTGTGATATCAGTGGTACTGTACTATGATAACCTTAGGATGTCTGTCAGTAACTGATGGCGCACATGTCAATACCAAATGTGACCCCCCCACAAACAACATGTCTGTTAAGACAACCCCTGTTACAGTAGCAACAGTCTACATATATACCTGCAATACATACATGACATCCCCTTGCACTAAGAGGCTGAGACTATTGCTGCTGAGGTATGACTCCACATCTACATACTCCATATCTACATAAATATATGGCTATATATATTATATATATATATATATATATATATATATATATATATATATATATATATATATATATATATATATATATATATATATATATATATATATATATATATATATATATATATATATATATATATATATATATATATATATATATATATATATATATATCTATATATATGTCTACACATATACAAATATATAGATATATATCCACATATAGTTATAGATAGCTACATATAAATCAACATAAATAAATATATATATATATATATATATATATATATATATATATACTTGGATAGAAGTAAGTTTCTCTGTTCACTGTGAGACAGGGAGCTTTGAGCAGCCTATCTGTCCCTGGAGGAGTGGTTTCAGCCCAGAGATTAGTAGTTTATTGGCCATTTTGGGCTAATTTCTATCTCTTTCATTTCCCTGCTATAAAGCCCACATTTGGGACGTTTTTTACGCTAGTATACAGCTCAGCAAGCTCCTGCCTGGTACCCTGCAGAATTCTACAGCAGCAGAGGCAAAAGAGTGACTTTGGAGTGATTAAGTATAATTTTTCTGCATTTTCTTGCTGCCTTTAGCTAATTCCGCCTAAAACGCCAATTTTCCAGAGTTTCTGTGATTTAAAAAGCTTGTTTCAGTTACATATCGTACTTATTTTACTGCCTGCACTTTAGCAAAGTCATTTTTTGTGTTTAAATTACCTGTTTAACTGTTGTGGGCTACACACTCAAGTGTGATAGCCATTTATGTGCATTTAAAGTGTTTTTTTGATTGCATCTGCTTTATTTCCTGAAAAAAAACAAAAAAAAAAAAAACTTGTTTTCCCACCTTTCTAAGTTAGTATAGTCCAGTTTTCAGTTTAGTGCTGAATTCAGGGCTGTGTTACAAGTTTCTGTGTTTGCTCATACCTTACTGGGATAGAAGGAAGTTTCTCTGTTCACTGTGAGAGAGGGAGCTTTGAGCAGCCTATCTGTCCCTGGAGGAGTGGTTTCAGCCCAGAAATTAGTAGTTTATTGGCCATTTTGGGCTAATTTCTATCTTTATCATTTCCCTGCTATAAAACCCGTATTTGTGCAGTTTTGCACACCAGGCAGCGCCGGTTAGCTTAGGAATAACTATTCCCGGCTTCACAAAGTCTACTCTTCAATTTTTCCCTTGGAACTAGACAAACTTTCAACTTAAGCACTCAAACCATTCACTTCTCATCCTGGCACTTGCTCAAAACTCATAGCAAGCACTAATAAACCCTAGCACTAGACCCCCCCCCATACTGTAGAGAAGGACAAGGCTCTCTATTTGACTTTATCAGCCAATCAGTAAAATAGTTCACTGTACCTATCCAGGCATGTCCAAAGGGCAGTTTCAGATGTACTCTCTGGTCCAACTGATGAATCTGGGCATTTTGAGGCAATGTTACAATTGCCTCATGTACACAGACAACCCTCTCCTCGTTCCATCAAACAGTAATACATGTGAGAGATGCAATTATACAGCCAAACTGGAGGCTAAGCTCTCTCAACCCAAGACTGGACTAGGCAGTCAAGAGGAGAAGGGAATTACTTGCATCACATCACCAGTCTCACATAGACCTATGAAACCAGCACTGGCAAAAAACACACATAAATACACAAAAACATACTCAAAGGCTCTAAATAAAAATCTGCAAAAGCAACAGAGACCTCCAAAGCAGACATCCAAGCAACCTCCACCCCCAACACAAACCATGAAACACATAATTCACAAAACCAGTGTGCCATGCAATCACAGCCCTTAAGGCAAAATAATATACCCAACACACTAGTAATAGGTGACCCTATAGTCAGGCACACTGACGTCCCACTCACTAGGCTGAACAAGGAGAAGGTTACTGTCAGCTGCCTGTTGGGTGACAGGATCCGCCATATAACACAAGCACTCAGGTCACTCCAGAACAAGTACAAATATGATTCTGTCATTGTCTATGTTGGTCTGAATGACCTGAGCTGTACCTCCCTGGACTACATGAAAAGAGACATAAAGGAGCTTTCTGATCACGTAGCCCAGGCCGGTATGACCCTGACCCTGAGTAGCATCCTGCCCTCACCAAGAATGATACCAGGGTATAGAGAAAAAAATTATCAATTTCAACAATTGGCTAAGCTTCTGGTGACATTCAAAGGGGATCCAGTGTCTGACAGCCTGGGATGACATGCTTGACAAGCCACGCTGCTTCGCTAGAGAAGACTTGCACCTGTCACCCTTAGGCTTTCAAATACTGGCCAAGGCTCTTGCCACCCCCCCCCCCCATAGTGCCTTTTTAGGCAAGGCTCAAAAGACAAGCCCACCGCTGTAAATTGCACAAGTAACAAAAAGCTGAGGGTAATACTACTCAATGCCAGAAGTCTAAACCTCAAAATGCACGCACTCGAGGCACTCCTCAGTATGGAGAAATCAATATATGTGCAGTAAAAGAAACCTAGTTTAAGGCTCCAGAGAGCACCCCAGCACTACCAGGCTACAACTCATACCATACATTTCGGCCACAAAACCCGGACCAAAATACAAAAGGTGGGGGAGTATCCATAGTCATCAAGGATACTCACACCTCCAGGTTTGTGGCACAGAACGATGCTTCAGAGATCATCCACATGCAACAAACAACAGGTGAAACTGCTATTCAAATTATAGCTTGCTACAGATCATGCACCATGTCCCAGGACCTTCACTCCGCAATCCTGAAAACACTGGAAAACATAAAGGTCCTACCAAGCACCCTGATATTGGGTGATTTCAATTACCCAAACATTAACTGGGAGAACTACTCAAGTACAAACTCTCTTGCCCAATATTTCCTATAATTTATAAACTCAAATGCCCTGGATCAACTGGTCAACACCCCCACCAGAGAAGACAACATATTGGACCTGGTCATCACCAACATGGGCGACTGGTGTTCCCCACTTGAGGTCAACCCCTCACTGGTTAGATCTGACCATAAACTAATCACTCTGGATATCCATATTCCGCCACCACCCCTGGTCAAAGAAACCACTGTGAAAAACTTTTCAAAAGCAAACTTCACGTTACTTAAGACCAAGGTGGGAAGTTTCAAAGCCCCCATGCTAAAGGATAATGCTGTCAAAGCTGCAAAATCCTTTACTACTGCACTCTAGAGGCACCTACAAGAATTCATGGATTGTGCTATCCCAAACAAAACCAAGACTCACTCCTCCAAGAAAAGGAAACCAGTCTGGTGGACCCCTGCCATAAACAAGCTATACAATAGAAGGAGGAAACTAGTACAGAAAAGGGTAAAATCCCAAGAAGGGAAGACATCCCTGATCAGTATCAGCAAGAAACTACATTCCCTCATAAAATCATGCAAGGCTAGCTTCGAAAGAAAAATTGCCATGGACTCCAAAAATAACCACAAGGCATACTTTAGCTATGTCAAGAATTTAAGTGGCAATTCTCAGATCTGCTCGGAGGTAGTGCAGAATGGCAAAAAATACACTGAACCGACTGATATAGCCAACATCCTGGCAGACAGGTTCAGTGCAAACTTCAACCCCCTCTCACCCCCAAAAGGGCCCATAACCATACCAGAAGAATGTAGTGCCCCTAAAATCACAGACACTCAGGTTAAAACAGCCCTCTCCAAAGCCAAAAACACAGCATCGATGGGACCAGAGTGTCCCAGGCTGCATCCTACATGAGCTCAAAGATGAACTAACCCCTCACCTAAACACACTGCTTAAACTCAGCCTCTCCACAGGCTATGTGCCCACAGAGTGGCACACAGCAACGATTATTCTGCTCCACAAAGGTGGAGCCACAAAGGACCCCAGGAACTATCACCCTATAAGCCTGACTAGCTTGGTCTGCAAAGCTATGGAGTGCATCATTATGGATCTCATTAATAGAGACATTGGGAACCTCCAAACACTGGACCCTACACAGTTCGACATTCTTAATGGCAAATCATGCCTCCTAAACTTGGTGGACTTCTTTGAGACAGTTACCAAGGCTATAGACAAGGGGCAGGTGGCCTACACAGCCTGCCTAGACCTTGCAAAGGCCTTCAACACCATTCCCCACTCATGTATTATAGACAAGCTCACCAGCCTGAACATAAACCCCTACATCACACAATGGGTTACCAACTGGCTCACGGACAGGACCCACATGATAAGAGTTGTGGGAGCTAGGTCTGACTCTAAACCAGTTACAATTGGCATTCCCCAGGGCTCAGTCCTAGGACCCCTGCTGTTTGGCATATACTTCTCAGAGGTACAGGCAAGCACAGGACTATGGCTGACCAATTTTGCAGACGACTGCAAACTAGGGGCTATAATTAACTCTCCAGCTGACACAGACATCCTCCAAAAGGGTCTCACTGAGACTGATACTTGGTGTCAAAACCATGGCCTCAAGCTAAATGTCAAAAAGTGCATAGTCATCCGCTTTGGAAAAAATAAAGTACCCACAAACTACGACGTAAGTGGTAGCCCCCTAAATACGGAAGACGTAATAAGGGATCTGGGGACCCAAGTAGATAGTAACCTCTTCTTTGATAATCACATTGCCAAAATGGTTAGAAAATCTTTCTATGTGGCCCACCTAATCACAAAAGAGTTTGCATCCAGATCGAAATAGGTCATTGGGCCCCTCTATGCATCACTCATCAGACCCATCATAGAGTACAATGCCCCATTTGGGATGTACCTTACAAGACACCTGCAACAACTGGAAAGACCACAGAAGTACCTCACCAAGAGGATCACTGGCCTCAAGCAGATGCCCAATTCAGCTTGACTGAAGAAACTCCAGCTGTACTCGGTTGCATACCACCTACTCAGTGGTGATCTCTGCCTGACATACAAGGCCATGTCCAACCCAGAATTGATAGGCATGCTCCACCTAAAGAAAACCATACACACTCGAGCCACATGCTCCAGGGATCTAAACCTCACCACAACAATAAATAGGTCCTGCTGGAGGGATAGATTCCTGTCCCAGAGACTTCCCATGCTCTGGAACAAGATTCCAATCTACATTAGGCAGAGCTCCTCGCTAACCCTCTTCAAGAGGAACCTTGACGAGTGGATGGGAAACAGAAAGTTTACCCCAGGGATCACTTCAATGGCTCTGCTGGACAGAGGCACAGGGAACTAATCTAAGCGGGGGGCAAAAGCCAACACAGTCCGGCTAGGCTTATAAATGCCTTTGGGCAGATAGCCTAGTACCTACTTATGAACCTACATATATATATATATATATATATATATATATATATATATATATATATATATACATATATGATGTACATGGATTCCTATTACAAGAACGAAAGTTCACTACTTTGAACTTGTAATAGGAAGCCTCACTTCTGCGAAAGTTCACTTTAACGAAAGTGAACTTTTGCATAAGTGCACTTCACCAAAAACACCGCAGCACAGTGCAGGATATAAAAAACAAGCTATGTCCTCCACTATGGTGCAATAGTCATGGACCTTAGGGTTACTGGTTAGGGTAAGGGTATAGTTAGTAAAGCTATCCCCTTACCCTAACCCATGCCCTAACCCTAAGGTTCGTGACTATCGTACTATAGTGGAGGACATTGCTATGTCTTTCACTGTGCTGCAGTCATCATGGACCTTAGGGTTAGGGCAAGGGTCATAGTAAGGGCATATATTCCCTCACTATGACCCGTGCCCTAACCCTAAGGTCTGTGAGTACTGCACAGAAGTTCAGTACAACACACATTCATTGTACTGAACTTCGCGTAAGTGCACTTTTGATTAAGTGCACTTTCGCTGCAGGGAGCATTCCATGCACTATTTCGAATTTGTGAAAATTTGATCTAGTGTATGGAACTCGATGTACACACACACACACACACACACACACATATATATATATATATATATATATATATATATATATATATATATATATATATATGTATATATATATATATATATATATATATATATATATATATATATATATATATGATGCACTATCCATATGTGTATAAATACATATATATATGAATATATATGTGTATGTACATGTAGACATATATCTACATATGTATATGTATATATCCATATCCTTGTCATGTGTAAACATTACTGTTGTGTATACCTTCCCAGATGTATCACACCGTATGCATCTGATATGTGTATATTTAGATATAACAACATATGTGATGCAACATTAATATCACTAACAAGTACTATACAATTGTAGAAGTCACAGCAATTGTTCAATACTATTCAATATGTGTACTGACAAATATATTGGAAAAAAACAACTGTCTTCACAGCTGACATGGTGTAGTAGTTAACTGTTGTGACTATAGTGTACAGTGTCCTGGGTTCATGACCTGCAAGGGCTGTTTATTTTGTTGCTGGCCAGAACAAGGGCTGTTGGATACAGAGTAGTTAAGACTATTTTGAGAAGCTTTAAGCATGTTTACATGAGTTTGAGCAAAGCTAAGCCGTGCTAAGGTACGGTTAAACGTATGAGCACCTACACCGTGTAGGCTTCGTTTACCAGTGCACAAATGTGCTTAGCTGTTATATTGCAGCAATGCTGACACCTGCTAAGCATGGCTCAGCGCTGGTAACCAGTGCTCACATCCCAGTCTGATACATAGCAGGGTAATGATATCTGTAATAAGTGCATGTAATGCCATGTACATAACATGCGTCTGTGTGCTGTCATTATAGTAGCAAGGGGTGTGAGTCTTCTGTCTGGGACACTTAAGTATACATGGCTTGTACAACACTCTTATCCATGTGAATGTGTTACATACAAGGGTAGTATCCCAGGCTATATGCAGTCACACTGGCATGTAGTGTATCATTACATTACTACTGTTGACAGTGCATTCCCAGGCAAAAGTAGATTGCTAATTGCAGTACTGGAAACAAACACCCCTGCATGCATAGATAGACTCTGAGTCCTCACTGTCATGTTCCTGGTGTGTGAGCTGTGTCACATTATATATTTCCTACTGGATAATGATCTGACATGTGGAAAATATCTGTAGACTACTGTCTGTATAGCACATGTCAGTGAGGGCTGCTATCATGTAGTAATGGCATACCTATCAGTGTCAGATGTCTATCTGTCAACACATTCATCCTACTGCATAGCTAGTTGGTGAGCTGATATCTGTCAGTCCCTGTACAGATGCACAGATGTCAGGCATCCATCTTAGATACATACAGGCAATCTATGCTTGACTGACACTGACATGTCTGCCCAGCTGTATTATAAATGGCACAGATAGGACTCAACACCCTGTATGCACCACAGATACCTCCACTAAACTACCACAGTCAACAGAACATGCTTGGGTACAGGTCTCCAAGACAGACACTAAACATGTTATGTAATACATGTTGCATACATGTCAACTGGAGCACCTCACCAGCCCTCTGCAGAAGGCACACAGAGGATTGGCTGATGCATGTCACTCTCACCCTGAGGGTCACCACAGTGGTGTCTGTAGATAGATGGCCTGCTGGCACATGGCAGGTGGCATGATACAACTGTACACACATCTCCTACACTTCCCATCTCTCCATGGACAATAGCCAGGTACACACCTATGAACACCTACACTGATGTACCCCAGTACTGACAATTGTGTACATGTGCATTACTGAGAATATCAGTGTCTGTGTGTTAGTAGACCTGTAGTTGGGAATACCCTGAGGCCCTTCACACCCACCACACCACCCATTGCCATAGTTAGATGTGGCTGCTGCTGTACCGGACATTACATGTACCTTGTTATGCTCCTCTCCCTAAGGGATACCGGGGACTTGCAGTACCAGCACAACACTGTTGTACAAAAGGTTTGATAGGCATGGGATACCCACTGAGTTCTGGCAAGTGTGTGTATGTGTGCATGTGTGTATATATGTAGGGTACAGCATTCCGAGGCCACATACTCCTATTACAATACACATTGCCACACAGTACTAGGAATAGTGATGTTGCTGCCCATAGGTGAGGCATGACAAAGCATCACTCTACTATGCCTGTGGCATGTGCATTAGATGCATATCCCTGTAGTAGCACTCTTGGGATGGACAAGGGGTTGTATAGCTGTCCTGGTCAATGTGTGATGGTGGGTATGTCAGAGTGTCATCATGGGTTCCAGTGCGTACAATATCCACAGTGGGTTGTGGGTGCTGGGTATACTGTCATTACACCATGGTACCCCCAGTACATGTCCCATGTGCCACTGTATGATGACCACTGTCACCATCAACCATACAGGTAATTGATAACACTATCCAGCCCAGTTATGCATGTGTTGTGTGCAACCTACCTGTAACTCATTGGACACACTGACAAGGTAGTTAGCACTGATGGGCCCAGGTCTCTCGGATGTGTATCTGACGGTTATGCGTTTGTCAATGTGTATATGATGGTATGTCACACTATGTATTGTCCATATACAACCATTACATCCCCCATTACTGTACTGTACATGCCTGGGGATGTTCTGCATGTAACATGTAATCAGGAACACACCTCATCCTAAAAGCTGTGTGGTGTGTGCAATTATAACCGCACACATCAGTAGCACTACATACCTAGGTAGGGATCTAGTCCCAGTGTTGCCAAGTAAGAGTGTGTGTTTATGTGGAGGGATCTACTTCAGGTTGCAGAATATACATGTCCCAGGGGGTCATCTGTCCAAGAACTGCATGGCATATGCTAACATGTCACAGGTGTCATCCTGTGGACATACATTCCATCACAACTACTATTAGCTGTGTAAATGGCCTCTTCCCCACTGTATAGGTGTGCAGCAATACTGCGGTTGGTATATATAGCTGGGTGTGGCTGTTGTGGATACAGCCAACATCATTGTGGTTACTGTTGAGTGTATCCCCCCCCCGTGTAGCTGGCCGGAATACTTTACAGTTCATGTTGACAGGTTATGTATTTGTCTATCACACTATCTGTGGTTCTACAGCACCTCTCACCCACTAAAGGGTACGGGTGTGCTACCCACACCAGCACACATATGTTTACTGCATTGAGGATTGCACTACATTGGGGAAGGGGACATATACCCTGCCGGTACCATCATCAGTGACCTCAAACTAGCAGACTACTTATTCCACAATGTGTTGTCTGCATAGTCTGGCTTGGTGGAATTACATAGGCTACGATGGGTTCCTTGCACAGGTACATACATCCATGTGTACAGTATTATCTGTGTAGTGTATCAACACCTATGCCTCTGTGTATGTTATGCACACACAAACATGTGGTGTGTACCATCCAGTACAACTACTATTGTCCACTGTAGAAGGGCTGCTAACAGCAGCCACCATGCACTCTCCTGTATACACCACCCCCAGACCTATCAGCCATGTGGCACAGGCAGTAACTGTTATACAGACCTGTGACGTGTTCAACTGTACCCAGGATATGACACAGCCACGGTGTCACCATAGTGCCATACCCCTTGTGAGATATGAGAGCAGACCATCCTACTGCTGACACATGGACATCTACAACACAAATAGATAACAGTATGGAGACCACAGTCACTCAGTGCTACTAACAGCTATAATGCATCATGGATGGACAGCTACACTACCTGACATGTAAACATTAAACATTACTGCTGACAACATGTTACACAGCAGTACATTGGCACACTGTAGTACAGTCACTGTGTGCATCAGAACCCTATTAGCTTGTCCCTCCATCAATGTTATGGATGACAGGGATGTGGCACAGGTATCATCATATGCACAGGGTGTGTTGTTGGTTTGCCAGAGACCTAGGCTGGGCCATACGTTTGACACCATGTGTGTGAGTGAGGGGTTTTAATCACTGATATGGCCATGGTGATGTGGTGTGTGTAAGTATGGGGTTGCCCTGGGTGTGTTTGTATTGTGTGTGAGTATGCATGCACACAGTTCTGCCATGTGGCTGCCCTATACAGGTGTTTGTTGACAGCTGCAGACCATACCTAGCAGTGTGTGCAGTTCACCGCCTCTATCCGCAGACATGAGAACTGTGCCTGCCAGGGGTTCCACAGATACATCCAGCTACAAGCCTTGATATGCTACTCTCCCCTAATGATGACATATGTCAGCTGGAACCAGGTCTCTCCTGGGACTGGCCAGGGCCATGTACACGTGGCCTGCTGTGGTGTGGTGTGGACAGCACCCCCATTCAGTGCTGGGGCTGGTACTGCCACTATGGGAGTGGCTTGGTGTCCTTGCATGTCCACGTCAACCTCCAGATGTTGGTGTTGCTGGCCTACATCCACATGGCCATCACACCACTCCCACCACATGCTCTAGCATGGACAATCCACGGTTGAGTAGGTCCAGACACAGCAGCCATAGATACCACACTGTTTTGTGCACTGCCACCAACTGTCAACTGACCCTCTGCTATGGCCACTGGTGATGGGGTAGCTATAGGCTCTGTGATTGTGTGTGAGGATGGGGTGGATAACAGGGGAATGTAAAATGATTAGGCAGTTTCGGCCAATGACAACCCCACCTGTGCCTCAACACACCTATCATCATTTTCAGTGTCTGTATGGACACCATCAGATTGCATGCAGGAGGGATCCTGACCACCTCACCACCTGTGAGGGGAAAACAAGAAACACACTTTAAGACCTGTATGTAATTGCTTAACAATGCACACATACACACACACACACACACACACACACACACACACACACACACACACACACACACACACACACACCCTGACATTCCACCACAATACCTACCTGTCACTGAGTTTACAGACTGTCCCAAATTTATTCTCTTAAGTTCCACATCCTGCATCACACTTGGAAACTTACACTCATTAATACCAATCATTAATGTATAATTCTTCTAATTGCCTAGACAAGTGACCACAAAACATGACATGTTACTCCATTACCTCTTTGTCTTGATTGGAGTCGGTTTTACAAGGACTCACTGCTGTCATCCAGTGTTCACCCTGGGTTTGTCCAGACATCGTGATCATGGCCCCCATATGTTAGGGGCTACTACAGTCACTCAATAATGTCACGCACTGGAGTCATAAGTAACTATTGCTCAGTAGATGCATGATCTATTGCTCTGTTAATGTATTATGTGGACAACAGTAATATGTGGATACACTCACTGGTGTTGTCTAGCAATTCCCCAATGCATCTGCAGTGCTGCATACATGGGTATTATTTCACCTTTCTGCTGATTGCAGTTTTAACAGTGCACCTGGTGTCTAGTTTCCATACCAATGCATGTTCCATGCTACAGACCTTATTATACTATCAGCTGTCCTGAGATTACATATCAAACAAGTATTCCTGGTGTCTCATGTGTTAGTCCATGTCCATGTACTGCACGATTCCAAAGGGAAGTCAAGACATATGAACAGCCCAACATTCACACATGTGCATACATGGACACACACACAAACACACACACACACACACACACACACACACACACATACACACACACATATCCAACATGCATCAGCCCCCTCCACTCCACCAGATTGCACTTGCAGACAAAATAATCCCCACACACACACACACACACTTACAGGTGAGGTTGCATGAACATGTTACACACACAGACCTCCCATTACTCATCTGTTAACATGCATAACATATGGTACTCAACAGCATGCAGTGCAGCTATAGCCAATCCATGCTAGCAACAGTATATATGTGTGTGGGCCATGGGCTGTGTTAGTAGGTGATGCCCCTTCCCCTGGAAAACACTGCATACATGTACACATTATTGCTGTGCACCTGTTCAGCACCCTGCCATGTACTGTGCACCATACCTCACAGGTGTACACATCATTGCTGAATGTGTATTACTGTATCAGTTATGTCTGCACTGCTGCTCACAGCCCCTATGTGTTTGTCCGATACATACCTGGTAGATGATATGTTGACAGATGTCATTTGTGAATACCTGCTGTCTGATTTACAGATGTCGTCATCAGCGGTGCATGTATGACCAATACGTTACAATTTACACTGACAACCGTCAGACCTTACAGTGGCTATGGGGAGTGTACACATCCTTATTGATATGATGCCCTCTTCCTTGATATGCCATGGGTCACATTACTGCATATGTTAACATTACATGAGCTGGTATGTGACATATGTCCTGTACAATCAAATGCAGTGTCAAACAAATGTGTTAGTTGTGCTGATGCTGATTGAGATGCATACACTTTGTGGGTGCATATGTGTGCACCCCCTAATCATGTTGGTTGGTTGCACCTACTGTTATGTGTTCTACAGCAGTCACTATTCCTGGCAGGGGTATACTAGCATGAGCCATCTGCATTTGCCAGTATATGGTCAGTCTGCCCTACACATGTCCCCCAACTCTTCATGATTGCAAGGTCAACTCATGTGCACATCCCTTGGAGTTCACACACTGCCGTCACTACTGCTGTGGGGTCAGGGTTACATCTGCCACAATTCCTGACCCTCACTGTGTACAGATACAGCCATTCATAGCATCCTTTGGATCCCTGCTGCAGTGCACTGTTGTGTCATGATGACACCCCCTCCCCACCTTCAGCCTTTTTGCAGATGCTTGACAACTATGGCCTACACATGTGTGTCAGTTTGCAGTGTCCCAATCACTGAACACCACATGTAACAGCCTAGTCCCAGCTATTGAATGGCAAACATACAGGTGTACACTGGCACCGGCACGGTACAGATGAGGATGGTGGACCTGAGGTGGGGTGAGGTGTTGGTCGTGCAGCACATGTATCGTACATGATACTGTCTGTAGGTTTCCAGCATGGTCTTGGTACACCAGTGCACATTGTAATGCATGCCTTTTGAGGAACTCTTCTGTTATGCATATGCTACCTGTAGAGAGGCCTGGCTGATGTTTCCTGTGGTACAACTGTCCCATGGGACCACATTACTAACCCATGGCCACACGTTTGCAGAGTCCAGGCAATTGCTGACATGGGTACTGCACAGCCAGTAGTTGCTAGACATTCCTGAAACCCCCTCAGTGTTGTGGCATGTTACTAGGCAGTCTGCATGACTGGTTTTCTACATGTGACATCATCTATCTTGGACGCAATCTGTTTATTTCCTACATTATTCCTGTCCCATACATCCTCACCACATACATAACTGTCTGCACCATTTGCCATAGTATATGCAATGGTGAGGTATGGCTACATGTCCAACTTATGGGTGCTACCTCTTGGGTATGGGGCCCACACCATGACATGTATGATGTGTGCAAGCCACAGCTGTTTCTGTTGCAGGTAAGTGTGCACATTTGATGGCCAAACGTCTTGGAGAGCAGACCAATTCTTCGTGTGAGAATGAGGACGTGTACTTGTTGGAAGGTGCATTTCCATGATAAATGCATGCAGTCAGTACCTCAACAGCTGCTTCCACTATATTTTATTTGGGGTGTGTGCACACATATCCTTCCAATGTTTGCAAAGGTATGTATTCCCCATATTTGTTGTCCTAACATGCGATACCATATTACACACTCATTGCTCATGTTAGGACCACATTGCAGGTTGTAAGAGTTGTGGACTGCAATATTGTGATATGCCGTAGTGTAGATCTGTAACAGTTGCCATTGTAATACTGATATATACAATATTTTAGCACTGTCTAAGGGTGATGTTTCACACATGTCCCTACTGTAGGCCATTTGTCCCACCATTATGTTCATCTCTCTGCACACATTTTGCAATGACAGGATGTTAGTTATATTGCAGGAGTCTGACATACCCTTCACAGGGACAGACACCATCATAGTAACCACTGTGATGCAGTGCAGTTAACAACAACAACAATACGTGGCTATGTATGGCATGCATTATGGGTAGGTGTGTTAAACGTGTGTATGGAATATACCATAGCCATAACATGACAGGTGTATTGGCAAACCTGAACAAACAATACAGCCAGCACCTGAGGACTCCATACTGAAAATATATTTATTTCATCTTCCAATTCCACATACAGACCGGTTTCGGCAAAAAGCCTTCTTCAGTGGTAACTTTGAAATTTCAAAACTGCTTATTATAGTATCAAGAACAACAATTATGACATCACTTCCCAAATTGCTTAATTACAAAATCTAAATACAAAACCAAACACAATACAAAATCTATGAATATGGCTGTATATGTAAATCATATGCATGCCAATTATAAATATCAGTATAATCAAATAAACTGAATATTATACTAGATTATTTATAAGTAGATTTACTTCATAACTTATCATTGAGCCCTGGATGAAATAAAGCTCCCAATTTAATGATCCATTTCCTTTCCTTACTAGTAATATGGAATGCCAACCTTGTTTAGATAGTCTATTGCCCTTGACCCAATTTATAATAACAAACATAAAACTAGCTGTTTTATGTGACTGACAATGTCTGCATAGTGCATTAGTTAACTTTTTATTTCTAATTTCACTAAGATGTTCAGAAATAGGACTTTTCCGTTGTCTGGAGGTTTGCCCCACATACAAAGCAGGGCATTGACACATAACCAAATGCACTACCCAGTCAGAACTTCTTCTTCTTCTTCTTCTTCTTCTTTCAGCTTTTCCCAGTTAGGGGTCACCACAGCGGATCATCTGTCTGCTCATGATTGGCAGTGGAGTTTTTACAGTGTCGAGTTGCCAGCCCAGTGCCCAACCTTCCACAGAAGGCACACACATGCACACACTCTCACCTAGGGCCAATTTAGAGTGTCCAATTCACCTACTGCATGTCTTTGGGATGTGGGAGGAAACCGGAGCACCCGGAGGAAACCCACGCAACCACAGGGAGGACATGCAGACTCTGCACAGAAGGCACCCCAGCCGAGAATCGAACGGGAGAACCTCTTGCTGTGAGGCGGCAATGCTAACCACTGCACCACCATGGCCGCCCTACTACCCAGTCAGAACTACAATTGCCAAAAAAATGAATATCAAATATTTGACCAGTATTCTTACTACTAAAATCTGTAGTTTTAAACATATATCTACAAAAACTGCAATGTCCACAGGGGTGAGAGACCACCAACTTATCCCCCATAATAGTAAGTTGCTTGGAATGAGAATGTTTTTGAAGGGTCCTTTTGTAATGGGCAAAATGAGAATTCAAAATGTTGCCTCTCCTAAACGAAAATAAGCATCTATTCAACAAGTGGGGACTCAATTCTTCATTAGCTCTAAGGATATTCCAATGTTTGTTAACTGTATTTTGCAACAAATCAATATTGTTACCAAATGTGGTAACCAGACTCATGGTCTGTGATTCACCCTCCCTTTCCTTTTTCTTATACTCTAATAGATCCAATCTATTACAATTGGTAGCCCATTCACTGTCTCGATGTACATCCAGTGTCCTGTAACCCCTCATTAGGAATCTATCTGTAAGATCCTGCTTGGCCTCCAAATAATCACTGTCTGTAGAACATATCCTCCTCATTCTTAAAAATTGGGATTTTGGAATATTGTTGATTGTATGCCGGGGGTGAAGACTAGATGCATATAATAAGTTGTTATACTGTGGGTACTTTCTGTAAACTAAACTGCTCAATGTATCATCTGGTTGTCGTAGAATCTTGACATCCAGAAAATTGATCTCCTTGATCTCATAAGTAGCAGTGAATTCAATCCCCCACTGGTTTCCATTAATATATTCCAGAAACTCCAAAAGATAATCAACACCCCCACGCCATACAAGCCAACAATTATCGAAAAAATGCTTCCATATGTCTATTTCAGTAATGAAAATGTTATGCATTTCATCATAAATGATTTGATCTTCTATATACCCCATAAAAAGGTCCACATATATGAGGGCAAATGAGGCCCCCATAGCTGTTCCCTGTTGTTGCCAATAGCATTCTCCCTTAAAATGAAAGACATTTTTTGTTAGGATATGTTCTGTCAAACAAATGATAAGGGTATTAAACCCAGCAGATACAAATTTACTTTATTAAGCCGATAATCCAGAGCTTGTAATCCTGCCCAATGGGGGATACTAGTATAAAGGGATTTGACATCCAGCATGCACATGAGCCAGTGAGGTTCCAATTGAGAATCTGAAATAATTTTTAGAAACTCTGTAGTTTCCTTTATCCTTGTCCTAACATATGGTAATAACAGTTGTAAATATTGAATCAGAAATACAGAAATAGGCTCTGTTAAGGCCCCTTTCCCTGAAACAATAGGCCTACCCGGAGGCTGACTCAAATTTTTATGAATTTTGGGCAAAAGGTAAAGGTACTGTTGGGCCGGATCACTGATCATGAGCTGCTGTTTAATCTGTACACTGATAATGCCCTCCTCTACTGCTAGCTCTAAAAAATTATCAATTTCCTTTTTGAATTCTGGTGTGGGATCAGTTGGCATTTTCTTATAATACTGAGGGTCAGACAATTGTCCATTTCCCTCATTCCAGTAATAACTGGCATCCATAATTACCACCGCCCCACCTTTATCTGCCGGAAGGATGACAACATCAGTGTTAGCATATAAATCCTTAAGAGCCAGTTGTTCCCCCTTTGAAAGGTTATGTCGAAACCTTTGAGATAGATTGTAGCTAAAATGTAAATCCTTCAAAACAGCCTCCTGAAAAATGGCCACATGCTTGTTCATTGGTGGCATAAATTTTGATTTGTGAAAACAAAATTCAGTAGATCTAGAGGAAGACTCAGTTGTACCAAAGAACAATTTTACATTTAAGTTTCTACAAAAAGCAATCAAGTCTGACACAAAAACATGTTCTTCTACAAAAAAGCTAAGTACAAATCCCAAACCTTTATTAAGTAAGGACTGTTCATCTTTAGATAAAACATACTTAGAGATGTTATGTATGTTATTAGTGTTAGTTACTACTTCATTATTGATTGCAACAGATTCTCTAAAGTTACTACGCTTGTGTTTGCACCCTCCTCTGTGTCTTTTACCACTAAAGGGCTGACCTGGGTCCTTAATTTCTTGGGGTCTGGAGACTCACTAACAAATGTGCCTTCTGTGTCAGTCATAGAAGATTCTTCCCCCAAAGTACTAAAACCTTGTGTGGATTTTTAAGTATGGAATGAGGCCTTTTCTTTTTAATATTAGGCCTGTTCATATTATTCTCTTTAAATCTAACCCCCTCTGTGATTCAAAGGGCCTGCCCCTCTCATAGTCATCCATATCTCTATGGAATTTGCGCAGCTTCCTTTCTTTGATAATATTCTCAAAACTGAGAAGATCCCTGGATAGTTTTCCCAAGTTCTCCACAAAAGATTGGGCTTCACTCAAATTGTTTCATATTCTCACATATTCCTTTAACATCCTGAATATTGTGTTTAATGGTTCTTTGATAATAGAATGTTAAAATATCAATAAATGTCATAGTGGCCCTTTGTTGAGTCTTATTCCTGTCTTCCATCAATATGTCATCTGGTTTTTCCATACAAAGGCTGGGTTCTAACCCTTAGGCCACGCGGTGTAATACTTTTGCATTTGTATGCCTTAAATAATTTTAGGTGCCATATGTTGGTTCTCAAGATTTTCATCTCCTTATTTAACCTTTGAAAGAGCAAGTTACAGACGTCTACTGGATCTCCAGATTGTTCCTGTGGGAATCCTTCCACACTAGTCCCAATACCAAAAATTTTTATATCATCTCGATCGGCACAAAGCCCCTGTAAAATATTTTGGAGGTCCATGACCATAAGCCCCTAACTTGCACAAATTAAACACCAAAATTATGGCCGGAAGTTAAAATCGTATGACCGTGTTTTATATAGGAGATGGAAATTCCACTATTCAATTGTTCAGCCCTTGGGAAAACACCCATTAAATTAACCCAAAGAACATATCAGCCTTAAGAGAATCACCTTGCACCTTGCAATTGAAAGGAATACACCTTACCCACCGTACCACTTGATAGCTCACGCTCCTAACAATGGACTATTACGATAGAGAGAGGCAGGTCCCCAGAGCCCACCAGTGGGAAATACATAAACTAAGAGTACAAAATAATCTACTATCTTAAACTCAAAAATAAATAAATAAATAAATATATATATATATATATATATATATATATATATATAGATGTATATTATTTCTTTTTTGCTCAATAGAGTATTCTCATGAGCATAACATACTCAAAAGTAACAAAATCCAAAAAAATGTAGATATTGCAATCACTATTGTCCTAACCATCCCATACTGAAACCTCCTTATGATGCACCAGTCATACCTGCTAGCTACATTTGGTGGGTGTGTAAACCTGAACAAACACCATACTCATCAGCTATAGGCTGCTGCCTTGGAGGTATACCAGAAGGACATACATAAGTGTGTGAGAGATGTGATGTTAGTAGCCACAGCTGTGACATTGGTACAGGGTGGGTGAAGCATTACAGTACATCAGCAGTACAAGCCCACAATACTACAGCTTATGCACATCTGTTTATTACTACTACACAGCAACAGACCATATACATATATATATATATATATATATATATATATATATATATATATATATATATATATATCTATATATATATATCTATATATATATATGTCATCTCACATATGCATGTTCTAATTGTATGTGGATGGATATGGAACAGTGGTCTACTGATGTGCCCTGTGACCTTACCTGCATGCTCCTCTGCCATTGTGTAGGTAGCACCAACCTCCACTATGCTCTCTGCCAGGTGTTGTGTGCGGGTGGGCAGGTGCCCCGAGGTTGGCAAGGAGATCCTCAACATGTGTCGGGGGGGTGGATGGCATGACCCCCCCCTGTTGCGAGCTGATCCTCCCTGACTGCAGCAGCATGCCGACGGGCATTGCGAAGTAGGTCTGTGCAATGATGCTGGACCTGTTCATAACTGCATTTATGCAGGCCGACATCATTTACCCTGTGGGCAAGATCATTCCACAGGGCAGTCTGCTCCTGCTGCTCATGGGCTGTTCGGCCAAACAACATCTGGTAGTGCTGCACCAGGTGTGTGATGATGAACTCATACTCGTCCGCTGTATAAACAGGAAGCTTCTCACGGGACATCTTGCCTGAAAGACATAATGATGGAAACAGGTCTGAGCAACTCATACAGTGAGCTTATCATAGTTCTTAATACACATCTCTGTCTCCCCCCACCATATCTGCAACAGCAATCTGATCGCATAACTCAATAGGTATGTCTAAAGAATACCTACCACTGGGACTTATATTGTATTGTACCATACTTTGTGCTATGTGTTTATAAGGATCTACTTGATTTGTGCGAATTTCATTTCACCAAAACGGGAAATTGGAGAGTGGATTTACGCGAAAGTACATTTTATCAAAAATGCACTTTCATGTAAATCAGTAGGTAAAAGAAAAAATAAAGTAGATAAATAAAGAAAAACATGCGGTTTGCATGTTAACTTAGTTCTACATCAATGTTTAGTGTTGACGTACAACTAAGCAGACTGTTGTTGAGATCGTAGTACAGTGGGGATGAGGGAACATTCCCTTTTCCCCACTGTAGTGTGATCTCGGAGTGAGAATATTAAAGTAGGGGGGTGGGGGGCACAGCCCCCCACATTGGCGGTGCTGGGGGGGGGGGCTTGTCCCCCTGCATAAAAGTATTTTAAGTGTTTTTTTGTTTTTTTTTGTTTTTATTTCCATGGATTTACATGAAAGTGCATTTTCATTGAAACGCACTTTCGTGTAAATGCATTCATGGATTTACGTTTCGCTGAAACGTAAATTTGTTCAAAGACAGTAGATCCATTTGTAGCCATGTTCCCTGTGGGGACACTGTCATTGCTGGCCTGTTACGGACAATGTCACATGCATGCCATTGTAAGGCCCACTATGGTTCCATATATGCACATGGTCTGTTTGCTATGTGATTGCTGCACATCTGTCATTATGTGTTATTAGTGATATCTATGCATGCTGTTGGATATGATCCGGGAATGTGTGGACTATTACTACCCACATATGTTCTATAACAGTGACACAATAGCATGTTTAGGAAATGGTTGCCAGCAGAACCAACACTCCCACCTCATCTGGCCATGATACCAGGCCACATCACGTGTGGAACCCACCCTGGGGCCTCCTCATCTACTGGTCCTGCACTACCTTCAGGTGGAGCCACCTCAGGGGATGGTGCCCCCGCTCCCCCCAGGAGCACACACAGACATGATCCTGTCATCCAGGGTCAGGTCCAGGGTCTGGTCAATAGGGAGCTCCACAGAGACTTGGGGGATGTGCTACAGCACCTTGAGGCCCTCAGTACACACTCACAGGGACCACATGCTCCTCCTGCTCAGCCTCCAGCCCAGGCACCTTCAGGGCCGTGAAGTTGATGTTGTGACTGGCCATGGGTGGAGGCCTTGTTCCCATTGTTTCCATATGGGGGCTTATGGGGCTTCCACATCGCAGATGACACTCACCATCCAGGGTGTTTACCCACCACATGTGTCATATACTGCCCCTGTAGGCTGTCTTCTCTATCTTCCAACCCAACCCACCTCCACAAATATACCTGCTATCCTTCCCCAAATTCATAATCCCACCTTCACAAACAAGGGCAATGTATTCCCAACATGGGGTTCACACATGACATAACCATCCATTTTGCACACACTTACTGCTGTATATATATGTGTGTATTGATATGCGTGATGTTCCCTCACACATAGCATGCAGCACTGTGATGCAAAACTAGGGGACATGTATTTTATATATATATATATATATATATATATATATATATATATATATATATATATAAATGTGTGTGTGTGTGTGTAGATATATATTATGAGTTGTGTGTATGTATCTATATATAGTGCATTCAGGCATTCAGGCATCAGGTCCACACTCTCTAACCCTTCTTCCTGCACAGCTGCACTGTTCTGCCTTGCTACAACATAGACAGGTACCACATGTGGACACAGCCTAACATTAGGATGGTATATATAGGGACATATTGCAGGTAAGCCTATTACACACCTATGGCATTTCTGCATGCTACATTACATGTTAACTTGACTGTTCTGCAAGTAGTGGGCTCTGGAACCCACGTGTCCATCATAATGGCATTACTTCCACCACCAGCTTTTGGCCACACTAATATATATGTTTTCCATTTCACAACACACAATATGATGGCTTAAATCTTGTCAGTCAGTTCTGATCTGCACAGTTGACGGGTATGGCCCGCTACCCACAGGGACAGACACTATTGCCCATTGCAGCTGTTCAGCTGGACATCATTACAACAACAACACCTGATAGCACATATAAATCATTCCACATCATCTATCCCATTATTATGGACCGAGTACTACATTCAATTACATGCATATATACTTCACATACCTGTTGTGGAGAATGATGTCTGTTCTGGATAGCTTGCTGGATGGTTGTTTTTTTTTTTTGGCTTTGGCTTTCGCACTCTCTCTCTGTCTTTCTCTCTCTCTCTCTATCTCGATCTCTTTCCAGTAAATGGATAGATTTGAATAGATTGCAGCATGGATTTTGTAGGTGATGCACATGATCAGGTGATGGCATCTGCACCAATCAGTGCCCTCCACTTGCTACCTGCATCCAGCATGCTGTATAGTACTTCCAATTACCACTGTCATGGCAACCCACTACTATAAATCCCTACATCATGTGGGCGTGGTCCTTTTACCTTTCCTGTATGGAGGACATCCTTCCTGTGTGTGGGCAGCAGTGTTACAGACAGCAGGTAGCAATACCTCTTACAAGAGGACTTACAGACTCAGGCCAGCTACATATTTGTATAAGGTTCCAGACCTACAGACAGTGTGAGTAGTGTTGTTATATGCATTGTATAGCAACAATGTTACAGGGTTTGTGTGTACATACTAGTTTAACATGGAATGCAGTCTGTCTGCATAGCTCTCAACTGTGGGCCTATCCACATGATGGCCAGAGGTATGCCTGTTATGTTTTGTCTGTCCACCACACAGGTCTTGTGTCAGATATATCACTGGCAGTGTGTGTGTTGAGTGCTATCAGTACATGGCTACATCCATTCGTATTTCTGACTTCATATTCTTGATGATGGGTATGTTGCAGACTATCCTGTAACACCAGCAACTTTCTCAGTGTATGACAACACTATTTCACATATGGGACTGTGTTCCGGCCTCTGTCCCCCACCTATATACCAGGCTTTGCCCATATGACATGCAGTATTAGGTTGTTATGTAATGGCCTGTGATTATGTTGTGCTGCCATTCCTGCCATCATTCCAGTGCTGTTATGGTCCCCACACATAGTGTGGGGTTGGGTCCACATATATGTGGGCTTCAGCTGCACAAAACATGTGTGCCCTTCTGCAGCCCAGAGGTCAGTGTATGTAACAGTGTTATATGCCCCTGCAAGTCAGTCTATGGGGGAGGGGTATGCACCATATATAACCTAGGCTGTTAAAACATGTGAGGGATATCTGTAGTAAGCCGCCTTAAGGTATATGGCTGTACATTACCATACATTTCACCTTGGGAACATTGGTGACCTAGTGCTTACTGTCATACAGACTGTTCTGTTTGTCAGTGTGATTGTGATGTTTTCAGTTAAGCATTGTTATGTAACAGATACATCCCATTATGTCAGCTTAAGTCTTTTCTGCCTAGGGATTGAGTACAGAGTGTAATTAGAGGCTGCTGAACTATACATCTGCATTACTTACTGTTGATTGATTGTTATCCTCTGGCCCAGTCTTTCTTTACTGTTGTACTACTTGAGGCCTTGGCCTGGACTGTAACATATGTTATGCTTTCAGGTTACTGCATAAAATGATGGGTCTATATCATAACATCGAAGTTCTCTAACATCGAATGTTATTATATCAAACCCTAAACAATGAAGTGTGAAAACATCGAACAGTCAGAATAGCAAATTTTTTCCCAGGGAAAAAATTTGCTATTCCGAGAAACATACACACAGCACAAACACACACAAAAAACAGCCATCCAGACACATACACTTAAAATCCTACAACTAAACTAAACTTTACATACAGTACTAGCTATCCACTTACCTTAAACCAACCCTAACCCTAAGGTCCGTCACTATCGCACACTCACCTCACCCGCGCCCTAACCCTAACT